>NC_073412.1:7399128-7569128 GCF_028641065.1 Leucoraja erinaceus | reverse complement strand
TGTAAGTCTAAAGAAAAGTCCCAACCTGAAACTTCAAGTCCAAGAGTGTTTTATTGTCATATGTCCCAAAACAAAACAATAACATTCTTACTTGCAGCAGCACAGCAGATATGTAAACATAGTACTCATAAAAATCCATAATAAACAAGAACGAATTCAGTGTATAAAATAAACAAACAAATAAATAGACAGCCATGTTCTCCAGAGATGCTGCCTGACCCACTCAGTTATTCCAAACCATTTTATAAACGAGTTTCTGCAGTTCCTTGCTTCTACATTTTGACTGCTCCACTAGAAAATCTCCTCAAGGGAAACATAGACAATAGGTGCAGGAGTAGGCCATTCGGCCCTTTGAGCCAGCATCATCATTCAATATGATCATGGCTGATAATCTAAAATAAGTACCCCGTTCCTGCTTTCTCCCCATATCCCTTGATTCCGTTAGCCCTAAGAGCTAAATCTAACTCTTGAATACATCCAGTGAATTGGCCTTCACTGCAGAGAATTCCAGATTCACAACTCTCTGGGTGAAGAAGTTTTTCCTTATCTCAGTCCTAAATGGCCTACCCCTTATTCTTAAACTGTGACCCCTGGTTCTGGACTCCCCCAAACATCGGGAACATTTGTCCTGCATCAAGCCTGTCCAATCCCTTAAGAATTTTATATGTTTCTATAAGATTCCCTCTAAATTCCAGTGAAGCCCAGTCGATCCATTCTTTCATCATATGTCAGTCCCGCCATCCTGGTGAACCTACGCTGCACTCCCTCAACAGCAAAAATGTCCTTCCTCAAATTAGGAGACCAAAACTGCACACAATATGCCAGGTGTGGTCTCACCAGGGCCCAGTACAACTGCAGTAGGACCTCCTTGCTCCTCTACTCAAATCCTCTTGCTATAAAGGCAAACATGCCATGAGCTTTCTTCACTGCCTGCTTTGTGGAGGGTGAACCGGGGTAATGTCTCAGGTAGGATACAGGGGGCACCCATGGGACACAAAGATAGCCGGGCGAGGATTGGAGAGGGACATCGGTTTGTGGGAACTGCTCATGCACATCGATTGGACTTTGAATAATGGCACCAAAAATGGCGGTGCCTGTATGTGTAATATATGCAAAAATAATTTAAATGTGGTTGCATATGTGACAGATTAAGGACTATTGACAGTTACTGTGTGACCCACTGAGTTCCTCCAGCACTTTGTGTTTTGCTCAAGATTCCAGCATCTGCAGTTCCCTACATCTTCGTATGACTGAGACATTGCGCCATCTGTTAGTCAGGACGTGGAACTGCAGCGGTGTGGTCTTATATATTGTAAAGTGCTGGGAACCATATGAGTTGCAAAAGGCGCTATAGAAATGCACAACCTGTGTGCATTTGAGAAAACCTGTACAGTGGGCTAGACAACCATGGGTGAAACAGCACAATTGGCTTAATATTGCAACCCCTAGTGACGACAAATATATCTGAAATTCCATTAAGACTCAGTTAGACCCAGCAAGTTTCAAAAATGTAGGTTCATTTGTACAAGTCGGACAGCAAAGGTTTTATCCAGCAGTCTCAAGTTCCTCTCTGGAGTATACTCAAAAAGTAAGTATTAATTGTTGGTGTTCGATAAGACTCAAGTCAAGATTCAAGGGTGTTTAATTAGCACATGCACAAGATCCAGAACAATGAAATTCTCACTTGCTGCAGATTAACAGGCACATTAAACGCACCAAAACAAACAAATATACAGTAAATGCACAGTTACATTCGGCAAACCGGATAATCAGCCCGATGTAAATATCACATGATTACAACCAGCAAACATCATTCCAGACAAAAAGACACAAAGTGCTGGAGTTACTCAGCAGCTCAGGCAGCATCTCTGAAGAAGGTGACGTTTTGGGTCAAGACTCTTCTTCAGACCTTAAGAGAAGGTCTGACGGCCAGCATATCAACAAGGCAGCCCTTGATGCAGCAAGATAAAATAGTTCACACCATAAGAGTTCTCACTCTTATCTGTAGGAAGGAACTGCAGATGCTGGTTTACAGACGAGAGACACGTCATGCTGCAGCATCTCTGTAGAGAAGGAATAGGTGATGTTTCAGGTTGAGATCCTTCCTCAGACTCAATGGATGACATTTCGGGTCGCGACCCTTCTTCCGGAGAGGGGCATCAATCCGAAATGCCACCTATATAACAAGAAAAAAAGTTGTGTGTGCCTGTGTGTGTATATACACACACACTGAACTTTTTTTCTCATTTATTATATTGTTTACAGTGTACTATGTTCACATATTCTGTGTTGCAGCTGCAAGTAAGAATTGCATTGTTCTATCTGGGACATATGACAATAAAACACACTTGACTTTCTGAAGATGCTACCTGTCCCGCTGAGTTACTCCAGCATTTTGTGTCTCTCCTCACACGCCTCATCATTTGGTTATTGCATTATTGCACTTTAGGCCTTGTTATTGCACTATTTGGATTGCACTGCAATCTCTGCACCATTCTGCTGTTTTGCACATCAATGCATTTTTTTTTTTTTCATTACTGTGTGTGTGTGTGTGTGTACTGGTTACTCTGTGAGCTTCATGGCAACAAAAACATTAATTGCACAAGACAGTATATGGCAATAAACTACTCTGAATCTGACTGTTCAGGGAAGGTGTCGGGGGTTATGGGGAGAAGGCAGGAGAATGGGGTTAGAAGGGAGAGATAGATCAACCATAATTGAATGGCGGAGTAGACTGGATGGGCCGAATGGTCCAACTCTACTCCTATTCCTTATGACCTCCCACAATTTCTGCTGTTGACAACCATCTTAAAAAGCAAACGGAGACGAGGAAGCATTTTTTCCTCACAGAGAGTGGTGAGTCTGTGGTATTCTCTGCCGCAGAGGGTGGTGGAGGCAGGTTCTCTGGATGCTTTCAAGAGAGAGCTACATAGGTAGCTACAATGCATTTCGTTGTCTTTAATGCATTTCGTTGTCTCTGTACTGTACACTGACAATGACAATTAAAATTGAATCTGAATCTGAATCTGAATAGGTCTCTTAAAAATAGCGGAGTCAGGGGATATGGGGAGAAGGCAGGAATGGGGTACTGATTGGGGATGATCAGCCATGATCACATTGAATGGCGGTGCTGGCATGAAGGGCTGAATGGCCTACTCCTGCACCTATTGTCTATTGTCAAATCAGTAATTTATTGAATTGCACAATGGTTCAGACAGATTGCTGAAAGAGTTTAAAATGGTGGGTTCAGAGGAGGCTTCATAAATTTAGGAACTCAACAATCAATGCCATATTAATCTTTTGTCAGGTCATTGATATAAAATGTGTGTTTCTCCACAGATGCTACCTAACCTGCTCAATACCATCAGCATTCTCCAATGTTGTGCAGATTTCCAGCATCTGCAGTTTTTCAAATCCAATCCTGGCACAGTTTATTATAAACAGTTTTCCTTTGAAGATACCATGTTCCACAGTCGACACCAACTTCAAACGAGTGAGTGAAAGGTTAATAAAAACTGCTGATGCTGAAAGTCTAAAACAAACTTAGAAAATTCTGTAAATATTCAACTGGTCAAGCCACATATTTTTAGAGATACAGCATGGAAACGGTTGCTTTAAGCCCATCAAGTCCATGCTGATCACCAATCACCCATTCACACTAGTTCTATGTTATCCCACTTTCGATTGCACTCTGGACACACCAATTAACCTACAAATCCGCACGTCTTTGGGACGTGGGAGGTGAGAGAAACTTTTTCACCCAGAGAGTTGTGAATTTATGGAATTCCCTGCAACAGAGGGCAGTGGAGGCCAAATCACTGGATGGATTTACGAGAGTTAGATAGAGCTCTAGGGGCCAGTGGAGTCAAGGGATATGGGGAGAAGGCAGGCACGGGTTATTGATAGGAGACGATCAGCCATGATCACAATGAATGGCGGTGCTGGCTCGAAGGGCCGAATGGCCTCCTCCTGCACCTATTTTCTATGTTTCTATGAAACCCACGTGGTCACAGGGAGAATGTGCAAACTCCGCACAGACAACAGCTGAGGTTTGAATCAAACCCGGGTCTGGCAGTGTGAGGCAGCAGCTCCAGCAGCCACTGTGCCGCCCAGAAACAGAGAAGAGTCTTTGACATGAAATATTGACTACTTCACTCCTCCCCCCCCACAAGTCCTCCTATCCAGCTGAGTTTCCAGTATTTTCTATTTTTGTTTCAAACAATCAAATGCAGAGTGAGAGTGCCATGGGGAGAGTTTCCTCCAACTCTCCTTCCCCTTTTTCCATATTGTTCAAGTGTTTCTAGTCAAGTGTTGGAAGTAGCAATCCCTCATCATCGGTTCAGGTGAAACTCTCATTGAGTGGTTTCCAGTTCTTTGGCCCACACCGACCCAAGTATTTGGGCGAAGAAAGTTTGGTCTTGTGTGTCTTGAAGTAGACAGTACAGTGGTAGTTAGTTAGTTAGAATCAGAGAGTCATGCATCAGGGAAACAGGTCCTTCAGCCCATCACATCCATGCTGACCAAGGCACAGAGTCATTTCAGCATTTTGTGGATTTCTTTTGTACATTGGCATCTGCAGTTGTTTGTATCTATGGTTTGTAGGTCTATTGGCCTCTGTAAATTGCCCCTAGTTGATGTGAATGTGGGAATAACATAGAACTAGTGTAAATTAGTGATCATTTGGCGGCTTGGACTCCATGGGCCTGTTTCCATGCTGCGTCTCTCATTGAATGAAGCCGGGCCTTCAGTGCAGCGAGAGTCCCGTTATTTCAGCGCACAGCTGCTGGAACTCCTCGGCCGGCAGCAGATGCTCCCCGATTATCCGCAGCGCCGACTCCTCGGTTAGAGTCTCGAAGTCCGGGGCCGTTTTCACGGGCAGGAAGCCGGCCAGCTCGCAAAATGCCACGTTAAAGGCCGAGCCGTCCTTGGCGCCGAAGCAGGAACGGCGGGGCCACAGGATGAGCCTCACCCCGTCCCGGGAGTCGGGGTCTGGGGGCTGTGGCCCCAGTGCACAGCCCCGGGTCAGGAGCAGGTTGTGGGCCACCGAGCGATCCAGCAGCAGGTGGATGATGGCGAGCAGAGTGTCTGCCACCTCCTCATAGTCCCCGCCGTCCGAGTACAGCACCAGGGCCCGGGTGTAGTGGCCGCACAGCCGGTGGACAAGGGCCCCAGCCCCGTTTACACCTAGCGGCTCGGTGGGGGCCCACTCCACCTCCAGCCGGTGCCGCAGGTAGAAGCCATGCAGGTGCAAGTGGTTGACCGAGGCGAAGGCCCCCAGGCTGTTGAATCCCACCCGGAAGGCCGGGTCAGAGCTCAGCAAGACCAGCTCCAGAGCCCGGAGTACCGAGGCCCGCGTAAGTGTCTGCGGTAGCAGCTTCTCCGGCTCCGGCACCAGCAGGACGTGGCCCTGCTCCAGCGGGCTGTCGTTGATGATCAGCAGGGCGTCCTGCTCCGCCTCGGGCAGGGGATCGGGGTCAAGTTGGGCCCGGGAATGGGCTCGGTCCTCGGGCCGAGCATTGGCCTGGTTCTGGCCCTCGTGCAGGGTCCAGGGATCGGACAGAGGCCCAGCTTGGGCCTCAGGCTTGACCTGGGTTTGGGGCTGGGCCCCTGGATCAGTTCGGGCCCCGGAATGCGCTTGGTCCTTGGCCTCAGACAGAGGCCTGACGTCGGCCACACCCCCGGGATTAGTTTGGACCCCAACCTGGACCTGAGCCTCGGGCTGAGCTCCTGCCTGGGCCTCAGGTGGGGCCCCGGGATCGGGCTGGCCACCGACCCGGGCCTCGGTCCCCCCGCCCCGGCGCAGCGGGAAGAGGATCTCCCGGGCGGGGACGCGGGTGAAGTTGAAGCGCTGCGGGTCGAAGGGCTGCCGGAGGCCGGCGATGGTCTGCGGCGGGCGGCGCTGGCTGGCCCGCTGGGTGTTGAGCTGCGCCAGCAGGCGGCGGGGCCCCGGCAGCTCCCGGCTCGGTATCTCGGGCCCCCGCAGCGGGTATCGGAAACAGCCGGCAGCCAAGCGCCGGGCCCAGGCCGACAACAGGGCCCGGTCCAGGCGGGACCCCGACCCCGACCCCGGCCCCGACCACCCGACGCCGCTCCGGATGAAGTCCCGCTCCGTGTACACGAAAGGCGGCTCCGGCCTCGGGCTTTCCTGCTCGTCCTGCCCGGTCCGAGCGTCGTCTGCCGGCCCCGAACCGCGCTCCATGGGCGCCGCCATCTTGGCCACGTCACGTCACGTCACGCCCCCTCCCCTCTCCCCCTCCCCCTCCCCCACCCCCCCCCCTCCTCCTGCCCCTCCCCCCCCTGTCTTTGGAGTGTACAGCACATATAGTCCTGATTTAACTCTGGCGCTGTAAGACAGCAACTCTATTAATTCAATCCAATCAACCTTTATTGTCATCTTGCAAGCAACAGTTGTTACAGTGCAAAATGAAAAGACGTTTCCCAGTGAATAGCGGAGCATCGCACATGAAATTTAAAACACTTCACACATAAATTGAATTCAATTCAATTCAAAACAAAATACAGGGCGGAGGTGCAGAACCTGGCGGACTGGTGCGCGCGCATGTAACAACTTGTCACTAAACACCTCCAAGACCAAGGAGCTGATTATTGACTTCAGGAGGTCCCCATAATGGAGAATACGCCCCAATCTCCATTTACGGGGAACAGTGTAATGGTGTTATTGAAAAAGCTGTTCCTCAGCCTGCTTGTGCGAGACCTGAGGCTCCTGTACCGCCTCCCTGATGGGAGGAGGACAAACAGTCCATGGTTAGTGTGGGAAGGGTCCTTGATGATTTTCCCGGCCCGTCTCAGACACCGTTTTCGGTGGAGGGCATCAGATTCAGATTCAGATTCAGATTCAATTTAATTGTCATTGTCAGTGTACAGTACAGAGACAACGAAATGCATTGTAGGGAGCGGGGCACCGATGATGTGCTGAGCGGTTTTCACCACCCGTTGCAGTGCCTTCCTGTCAGCTGCGGTGCAACTGCTGTACCATACCGTGAAGCAGGTGGTCAGGATGCTTTCGATGGTACAGCGGTAGAAGTTGGACAGGATCTGGGGGGACAGGTGAGCTTTCTTAAGCCTCCTCAGAAAGTAAAGGCGCTGCTGCGATACTGCATCCTGATCATTGAACATCCCTAACTCCCTGCAAGCCATGATCCCCTTCCAGTCCTCAAAACCAGATCCATTCATTGATGAAGAGTCATCCTTCTCCACTCTGGGCCCATTCAAATGGCAGATATAAATATCTCCCCTCTCCAGATCTTATCCTTTCAACTTTCCACATCAAGATTTAATCACTAGTGAACATCCACCACCAGGTCCTAAACCCTCATGTATGAAGAATTCTTCTTTCATGATTCATTTTCCACAAACAGATTTCGACATCCATTGGGTAGGAAGGAACTGCAGATACTGGTTTAAGCCGAAGATAGACACAAAATGCTGGAGTAACTCAACGGGACAGGCAGCATCTCTGGAGAGAAGGAATGGGTGACGTTTCGGTTCGGGACCCTTCTTCCAGAACAAGGGTCACAATTTAAGGATAAGGGGGAAATATTTTAGGACCGAGATGAGGAAAACATTTTTCACACAGAGAGTGGTGAATCTGTGAAATTTTCTGCCACAGAAGGTAGTTGAGACCAGTTCATTGGGTATATTTACGAGGGAGTTAGATGTGGCCCTTGTGGCTAAAGGGATCAGGGGGTATGGAGAGAAGGCAGGGATGGGATACTGAGTTGGATGATCAGCCATGATCATATTGAATGGGCGTTGCAGGCTCGAAGGGCCGAATGGCCTACTCTTGCACCTATTTTCTATGTTTCAGACTGATGTCAGGGGAGAGGGAGATACAAGGAAGTGCAAGGTGTGAAAATAGGACAAAGTGAATGAAGATCAAGGAAAATGTAGATTAGATCATTGTTAGCTGGGAGAAGTTAACAACAAAGCAAACAGAGATAAAATATGGAGGCAATGCATTTCGTTGTCTCTGTACTGTACACTGACAATGACAATTAAAATTGAATCTGAATCTGAATCTGAATGGACAGACAATATTTCCAATCCCAACCCATGCAGACCAATTAGCCAATCACAATTAAAATGGCTCAGGGCCGTGATAGGAGGAAGCCTTGACCAATGGGGTACTGCCTTCAGCGTGACGACCAATGGCAGCAGGGTCTGTGTGACCGGACGGCCAATCAGCGCCGCGGGTCGAGATCCACCAATGGCGGGGCGGATGGTCGGGCCAATCAGGGCGAGCGTCCGGTTGCCATGGTGACGCGGCGCCGGGCGCCGGGGCTGCGGCTGCGCGGTGGGTGAGGGCGGGCGTCAGGTGAGTGGGGCGGCGGCGGCGGGGGCGGCTTGGGGTCCCGGGACCCCGGTAACGGGGGGGTGGGTGCGGCCGGGACTCCCCTCAGCAGCCGCCGGCCGCTCCTTGGCGGCGGACAGGAGGCCCTTCGGCCCCTCAGGGCGTCGCGCCCCGGCCCCATAGCAACGCGGCCCGGGGAGCCCTAGCAACCGGCGCGTCACTGTCCCGGGTCAACCTGCAGCCTCTGGGTGCAAAGTTTACTCTCCCTGTTACCCTCGCATGCACTACAATAAAGGCGTTGCTCTGGGCTTAATACTCATTATCCCCGTGTATTTCAACAGGGAGATCGCTGCTTTTTTGGAAAATAAGTCTAGATTGGGTAGCAGAGCAAAGTATGCAGAAATATCAAGTTATTTAAGGTAATGATCATAAGATGCATTCTTAACAATGGGTCCAAGTGTGCAAATGATAAGACAATACATTAATTTTTACATTTTAATCATACACGTGCTCAAAAGTATATATGTAGCAAGGAACTGAAGAAGGGTCTCGACCCGAAACGTCACCCATTCCTTCTCTCCAGAGGAGCTGCCTGACCCACTGAGTTACTCCAGAATTTTGTGTATACCAAGGAACTGCAGATGGTGGTTTACAACAAAGATAGATACAGAATGCTGGAGGAACTCAGTGGGTCCGACAGCATCTCTGGAGAAAAGGAATAGGTAATGTTTCAGATCCAGACCCTTCTTCAGACGTATTCAGACCAAAATGTCAGCTATTCCTTTTCTGCAGAGATGCTGCCTGACCTGCTGGGCGACTCAAAAGTGTACATATTTTTTTAGAAAATCTGAAAATATTGGGCATGCCCAGCAGGTCAGACAGCATCTGTGGACTGAGTGTAAAAACAAGGAATTGTGGTCAATTCCTGGTCAATTCGTCCCTTCCCACCCATACTACCCCCTCTCCGGGCACTTTCCCTTGCAATCACAGGAAATGCTACACTTCGCTTTACCTTCCCCCCCTTGACTCCATTCAAGGACCCAAGCAGTCGTTCCAGGTGTGGCAGAGGTTCACCTGCACCTCCTCCAACCTCATCTATTGCATCCGCTGCTCTAGATGCTAGCTGCTCTACATCGGTGAGACCAATAACCAACCTGATCTCCTGGTGGCTCAGCACTTCAACTCCCTCTCCCATTCTGAAACCGACCTTCCTGTCCTGGGCATCCTCCATGGCCAGAGTGAGGACCACCGTAAAGTGGAGGAGCAGCACTTCATATTTCGCTTGGGCAGTTTGCACACCAGTGGTATGAACATTGACTTCTCTAATTTTAGGTTAGAGGAACATTGACTTCCCTACTTTCTCCTCCCCTTCTTAGCTCTCCCTCAGCCATCTTGCTCCTTTCTTCTTCCCGCCCCACCCTCACATCAGTCTGAAGAAGGGTTTCGACCCGAAACGTTGCCTATTTCCTTCGCTCCATAGATGCTGCCTCACCTGCTGAGATTTTGTCCAGCATTTTTGTCTACCAGAAATGGCAATTACAAGAGCACAGGTTCAGTACACAGGTGTTAGTATTTATTTCTACTGCCCTGTAGTATACTGTACTACAAGCTGTCACTATTGTAAATGAATGAACATGTAAGATGGCCACCATTGATCGTGGTAATTCGGTGCCCTTCATTTCCGTGTTATCATTTGGACTATCAGACTAATTGGACTATTTGATGGCTTACCCGAGTGAAGAACATTTTGTATGTGAGGCCTGATGGTGAATGATGGCATGGGGTTACTAAATGAGAGCTGAAGTTACAGGGCTGACACTTCAAACTCAATGTGATCCCTACCCAGTTAGTCCATGCTGAGTAACTTGAGTCAGGGAATGCTTACATAAACAGGGGACACAAGAAACGATAGACGCTGGAATCTTGAGCATAACACCCAGTGCTGGAGGAACTCAGCAGGTCAGGAAGCATCTGTGGAGGGGTTAACACAATGTTGTTTTGTGTTGGGACCCTTAAGTCTGCTGAAGTAGGGGGTTGTGTAGAGTGTCTACCTAGTCTCCAGAAGGGACCTTACTCAAAATGTAATCTGTTCTTTCCCTCCACAGATGCTGCCTGACTAAATATTATGGCAAAATATATTTTCTGTATTATATGACTGGTATTCTTTCTTATCCTGTCTGAAGAAAAGTCCCGACTTGAAACGTCGTCTGTCTGTTCTTCCCACAGATGCTGCCTCACCTGCTGGGTTCCTCCAGCTCTTAGCCTTTTGCCATTTTTTTTTTCCTGTAATTCTTTTTCTCTTATATAAAGTCACAACATCTTACAGAATGAATGCACCCAAAGGCAGGAATGATTCTGAGGGGGAATCGGCTGAGGAGGAAGCAGAGAATGAGGAAGAGAGTGAGGACTCGGAGGATGAATCTGAATCAATTCCAAACAAAGGGAATGTGGAGGCCAGAAACGTGACAAGCCGAGAGTTGCCGCCTTGCGTCAAGCCGCAGAAGGAGCTGGAGGAGCAAGACACACTTTACAAGCAGCAACTCCATGCACTCAGACAGAGAGGCAAAGAGAAGACCATCATTAAAGAGGAGCCAGCCAAGAAGAAAAAGAGGAGGAGGAGAAGGTACAGACGTGTGTGATACATTCACCTAATATATGTACTTTTCCCAATGTGGTTTGCAAATCATTTGCCACACTGATCCTACACATTGACAATTCATCATCCACCTTGAATGAATAATTACATTTGTGTGTGTTCCCTCATTGACCAGTACATCATAGGGCCTCCATACACACACTGACCAGCACAACACGGGGTCTCTCTCATGCACACTGATTAGTAAAACACCCCTCACATTTTTTTTGTTTAGTTTATCGATACAGCGCGGAAACAGGCCCTTCAGCCCACTGGGTCCGCGCCGACCAGCGATCCCCGCACATTAACACTATCCTACAACCTTTAGGGACAATTTTTACATTTACCAAGCCAATTAACCTACAAACCAGCATGTCTTTGGAGTGTGGGAGGAAAACGAAGATCTCGGTGAAAACCCATGCAGGTCACGGGGAGAATGTGCAAACTCCGTACAGACAGCACCTGTAGGTGGGATCGAACCCGGGTCTCCATTGCTGCAATCGCTGTAAGGCAGCAACTCTACTGCTGTGCCACCATGACTGCCCTTGCGCCTCTGTGACCGCCACATGGATCACTCCATGTCAGTGGTCCTCCCTCACAGCAACCACTGAAACTCGGGTGCACTACACACACTGGGCGTTGTATCCCAGGGATAATGAATCCCGGAATGATTCATGGTAGAGTCACTGCCTCACAGCGCCAGAGACCCGGGTTCGAACCTGACCTCGGGTGCTGTCTGTGCGGAGTTTGTGTGGAGTTTTCCCTGTGACCGCGTGGGTTTTCGCCAGGTGCTCTGGTTTCCTCCCACACCATTATCCATTTTGGTGGCAAAAACGGGAAAGCAGATTATTATCTAAACGGTGGCCGATTGGGAAAGGGGGAGATGCAGCGAGACCTGGGTGTCATGGTACACCAGTCATTCGAAGGTAGGCATGCAGGTGCAGCAGGCAGTAAAGAAAGCGAATGGCATGTTGGCTTTCATAGCAAGAGGATTTGAGTATAGGAGCAGGGAGGTTCTACTGCAGTTGTATAGGGTCTTGGTGAGACCACACCTGGAGTATTGCGTGCTGTTTTGGTCTCCAAATCTGAGGATGGACATTATTGCCATAGAGGGAGTGCAGAGAAGGTTCACCAGACTGATTCCTGGGATGTCAGGACTGTCTTATGAAGAAAGACTGGATAGACTTGGTTTATACTCTCTAGAGTTTAGGAGATTGAGAGGGGATCTTATAGAAACTTACAAAATTCTTAAGGGGTTGGACAGGCTAGATGCAGGAAGATTGTTCCCGATGTTGGGGAAGTCCAGGAAAAGGGGTCACAGCTTAAGGATAAGGGGGAAATCCTTTAAAACCGAGATGAGGAGAACTTTTTTCACACAGAGAGTGGTGAATCTCTGGAACTCTCTGCCACAGAGGGTAGTTGAGGCCAGTTCATTGGCTATATTTAAGAGGGAGTTAGATGTGGCCCTTGTGGCCAAGGGGATCAGAGGGTATGGAGAGAAGGCAGGTACGGGATACTGAGTTGGATGATCAGCCATGATCATATTAAATGGCGGTGCAGGCTCGAAGGGCCGAATGGCCTACTCCAGCACCTAATTTCTATGTTTCTATGTTTCTATCACAAAGACACGCGGGTTTGTAGGTTAATTGACCTCTGTGAATTGCTCCGTGGGTTTTTATTTTATTTTATTTTTTTTTACAATACAATACAATTTATTTGTCACTTGAACCTCATAGAGGCTCAAGTGAAATGTTGTTTCTGCAGTCATACATACAAGAAAGTTGCAGGTGGGAAAGTGGGATAACATAGAATTAGTGTGAACGGGTGAGCAAGGGTCGGTGTGGACTCTGTGAGCCAAAGGACCTGTTTCCATGCTGCATATATGTAAACTAAAACTAAACACTACACCAATGTGTCTACCCTGCGGCCACTCCATTGCAGTGTATCTCAGGGTCCTGTGGTTAATATTATTGAAATCATTATTCCTTCTCATTTTGCAGGTGTATCGGAGTGAACCTAATCAACTGCAAGTATGAAAGTGGTAAGTTCTAATGTAATTACGGGATTAGTGAGTAGGGAAGACTCACTCAGGCATGATTTTTATCCTCCAGTTTTATTCACACTCCCGAGGTGGTATTTTGGGTGGAATTCCTCTGGTATCAAGCCCTTCTCTTGTGTCTTGTGTGATTAACTGTACGTGAGCTTGGATGGTGCGTGTTGCTTATGTTTTTTCAACTTTGGGCCATTTTGTGATCCCTGCTCATTGTGTGTTGCTGATGTCCAGACGCAGAGACTGTCTGGCAGAAAATTAAGGGGTTGGACAGGCTAGATGCAGGAAGATTGTTCCCGATGTTGGGGAAGTCCAGGACAAGGGGTCACAGCTTAAGGATAAGGGGGAAATCCTTTAAGACCGAGATGAGAAAAACATTTTTCACACAGAGAGTGGTGAATCTCTGGAACTCTCTGCCACAGAGGGGAGATGAGACCAGTTCATTGGCTATATTTAAGAGGGAGTTAGATGTGGCCCTTGTGGCTAAAGGGATCAGGGGGTATGGAGAGAAGGCAGGTACGGGATACTGAGTTGGATGATCAGCCATGATCATATTGAATGGCAGTGCAGGCTCGAAGGGCCGAATGGCCTACTCCTGCACCTATTTTCTATGTATCTATGTATCAACTCTCATTAATTCCCAATTCCTTCATTAACCCGTAGATGATGATCAGATAAAGAAACATACAATAGAATTCTCCTAATAGAAACAAGGAAGTGCGGATTTCTGGTTTACAAACAAAGGCACAAAGTGCTGGAGTAACTCAGCAGGTCAGGCAGCATCTCTGGAGAAAAGGACTAGGTGATTTTTCGGGTCGGAGTGTCTGAAGAAGTGTTTTGACCTGAAACGTCACCTATTCCTTTTCACCAGAGATGCTGCCTGACCTGCTGAGTTACTCCAGCACCTAGTGTCTATCTTCAATGCAGATTTGTCCAATTTCTAACTATCCAGGATTTGATCCGTGCTCTGTTTTGATCATTTAATCTACTTAGCAATTGTAATAATGACATGCTTACAATGCAAAATTATTAAGCTAATTTATAGATAGTTTCAAGAATATTTTGTCTCCTTATCTCCTTTTCTTTATGTTTCACTCTTCTGAATATTTTATTTATCCTTTGTCTTTAATTGCACCTTGTCTTTTCCTAATCCTCTCTTTCCAACTTTGTGTCTTTTCACAGTTACCACTGCCTCCCTGTCTCTACCTTATGACGATAGTCTATGTCTCTACCCTGTGTTCTAGTCCGCCGTGCAACTCGCCGCTATGGATTGAAGGAGGTTGGCGATGATGAAGAGTGGATATTGTACTGGACGGACACGTCCGTGTCTCATGAAAAGGTCATGGAAATGAAGCGTTTTCAGGTCAGGGCTGAAATAATAATCTTCAGATGAGTGGGAGGCATAGTGTCGCAGCGGTAGAGTTGCTGCTTTACAATGGCAGGGACCCGGGTTCGATCCTGGTTACGGGTGCTGTCTGTGCAGAGTTTGTACGTTCTCCCTGTGACCGCGTGGATTTCCTCTGGGTGCTCCGATTTCCTCCCACTTTCCAAAGATATACAGGTTTGTTAATTGGCTTCTATAAATTCTAAATTGTCCCTACGGTAGTGCTAGTATACAGGGTGATAATTGGTCAGTGCGCATTCGGTGGGCCGAAGGGCCAGTTTCCACGCTGTATCTCTAAAGCCTAAAGTGGTGTAAACACACCACAGAACTGAAGCCTCGTGCCCCTAAGTCTGTCTCCACCTTCCCCTTGATCTTTGTTCAGAGAATTAAAACTAGATGATGGTCTGGGCTCAGATAGTTTAGTTTAGAGATAGAGTGCGGAAACAGGCCCAGAGTCTGCACCAACCAGCGATCCCCAAACATTAACACTACCCTACACACTCTAGGAACAATTTTACGTTTACACCCAAGCCAATTAATGTACAAACCTGCATGTCTTTGGAGTGAGGGAGGAAGCCGAAGACCTCGGAGAAATCACATGACAGCAACCGTAGTCGGGATCGAACCCGGGTCTCCAGCGCTGTAAGGCAGCAACTCTACCGCTGCGCCACCATTAGCTCAGATCGTAGCTGATTTCTTCCCAGTCTTTCCAGCTCTGAATTTCTCTCATGTTTTCATTCCGTGTTACGTGGTGGGCACAGTCTTTGATCGTTTCCTTTCTAATGTTTTAATCTTTGCAGAAAATTAACCACTTTCCAGGAATGAGCGAGATTTGCAGGAAGGACCTATTGGCCCGGAATTTGAACAGGATGCTGAAACTCTTCCCAAAGGAATATAACATCTTCCCCCGCACATGGTGTTTACCTGCCGAGTGAGTGCTCTTAAAATTAAGTGTGGGCACAGTGCGAAAATAAAACGCGCTGTGGTTGTTTCATTAAAGAAAGGGCTTGTATTTTTACCTGGAGTCTCATCACATTTCTCTGGAATCACACAGCTCCTCACAGACAACAGTGCATGGGAGGCACATTCACCTTTGTTATTTGGGTGAGTGCTCCAGAAGGCCCCACAGGCAGTGACCACTTAAACTATAGTTCATTGGTATTATTATTTGAGGAATATTGACCTCCTATTTGAGCAGTTCCAGCTCATCAATGGTCAATCTTAGCTTGGGAATTTTTGGGGACAATGTTATCTTGTTAAGGTATGGAAACAAGGAACTGCAGATGCTGGTTTACATGATAGGACGCAAAGTGCTGGAGTAACTCAGCAGGTCTGGCAGCATCTCTGAAGAACATGGATAGTTACTTTTCGAACCAGGACCCTTCTTCAGACTGTCTGAAAAAGTTCCTGTCCCGAAATGTCACCCATCCATGTCCTCCAGAGATGCTGGTACAGGCAGGTACAAGGATACTGAGTTGGATGATCAGCCATGATCATATTGAATGGCGGTGCAGGCTCGAAGGGTTGAATGGCCTACTCCTGCACCTATGTTCTATGTTCCTATGCTGCCTGATCCACTGAGTTAGTCCAGCACTCTGTATCCAGTATTGTTAGGGGTGTCTGGTAACTGGGTGGAATTTGTGCAAAATTAGCTTTGTGGGATTTGGTCACTGTTTGAAAGACTATGTCTGATTGAATTGGTGCTTGTATCTTCCAGTTAGACCTAATTCTTATTTATATTTTGACATTCATCTCGTGATCTCAATATTCTATTGTACTCTGCGCAGCTTTGGTGATTTTCAAGCCTACAGCAGGATGAAGAAACCAAAGACGTACATCTGTAAACCAGACTGCGGGTGTCAGGGCCGAGGAATCTTCATCACCAGAAACCTAAAGGAGATTAAACACGGGGACCGACTGATCTGCCAACAGTACATCTCCAAGGTATTGGAGCACTCCTGTTCCTTCCACTTTCCTTTCCTTGAGGGTGAAGGCAGCACTCTCAGTGTCTGAACCGGTCACTAGTCATTCAACGTGGGCCTGGACCAAAGAGGCAATTCCTCTCTGATAGTCAATTCCTCGCTGTTAATCATCACATCCAAACCTAGTCATCTGTCCAACCTCACGGGCAGCCACGGTGGCTCAGTAGTGGAGTTGCTGCCTTACAGTGCTTGCAGCGTCGGACACCCGGGTTCGACCCCGACTATGGGTGCTGTCTGTGCGTAGTTCGTACGTTCTCTCTGTGGAGTGTCCGGGGGGGGGGGGGGGGTGACTGGCAATCACCAAGGTACAGAGTTAAGTAATGTAGCAGCCGCAGGGAAGAAGCTGTTCCTGAACCTGCTGGTCCGGCAACGGAGAGACCTGTGGTGCCTCCCGGATGGGAGGAGGATAAACAGACTGTGGCTGGGGTGAGAGCAGTCCTTGACGATGCTGCGCGCTCTTCACAGACATCGCTTGCTCTGGACAGACTCAATGGAGGGGAGTGAGGAACCGGTGATGCGTTGGGCAAACTAGTGTGAATGGGAGATCGATGGTCAGCATGGACTCGGTGGGTCGAAGGGCATGCCATATCTCTAAACTGAGCAAGTTATTTGCTGTGAAGGTGATTGATATTTGATACACTCCATTAGAACCTGTTTGACAATGTAATCATTGTTCCTTTCACAGCCTTTCCTCATAGATGGTTTCAAATTTGATCTCCGTGTTTACGTCTTGGTGACATCCTGTGATCCCTTTCGGATTTATATTTATAATGAAGGCCTGGCAAGGTTTGCAACAAGCAAGTACAATGAGCCCTCCAACAGCAACTTGGTAACTTTTGATTTCTACTTGTACAATATTGTATTACATCAAAGCTTAAGTTCTTTAAAATACATCTTTATGATGACTTTTGTTACAGTAAACTGTCATTGCAGAGGGAATAAAAAAATCCTTAATCTTCTCAGGCCTTCCATTTTATAGGCAATGGGATACTTATCATTGCTTTTAAGTAGAGTATGTGGCAAGCAAAGAACATTGTTGCCTCTCACAAATACCAACACAACAACCATCAGGCAATCTCTAAGGATAGAAACAAGGAACTGCAGATGCTGGTTTATTAAAGACAACAGAGTACCGGAGTAGTTCAGCGGGTCAGGCAGCATGCCTGGTGAACATGGATAGATGACATTTCTGGTCAGAAACCAGAAAGGAAGAGAAGTTCTTCAAAGTTGAGGTCCCCCCTCATTCTTCTAAACTCCAGCGAGTACAGGCCTAGTGCTGTGAAACGCTCATCATATGTTAACCTACCCATTCCTGGATCATTCTTGTAAACGGCCTCTGGACAATCTCCAGAGCCAGCTTATGCTTCTCAGATATGGTGCTCAAAATTGATCACAACGTGTTTGGAACCAATATAATTGGAGACCCTGGGGCGGTACAGTGGCACAGAGTTGCTGCCTTACAACGCCAGAGATCCGGGTTCAATCCTGACTCCGGGGGCTATCTGTATGGGGTTTGTACGCTATCCCTGTGACCCCATGGGTTTTCTCCAGGTGCTCTGGTTTCCTCCCACACTCTGAAGACATACAACAGGTTTGTAGCTTAATTGGCTTCTGTAAATTGTACTGGTGTGTAGGATAGTGTTAGTTTACAAGGGGATTGCTGGTCGGTGTGAACCCAGTGGGCCAAAGGGCCTGTTTACACTCTATCTCCAAAGTCTAAAGACCAAGTCGCCAATGGCAAAGATGTGGGATGTGAAGATGACTGGATGGTCAGGCGGGGGGTTACAAAGTGAGTGAGGGATGAATGCAATGAAGGAGCTTGTGATGCCGTTCTCCCAAATCAATGAAGCATTTTTATTTGTTGATGACAGGATGACATCTGCATGCACTTGACAAACTATGCCATCAACAAGCATAGCAAGAACTTCGTCAGAGATGGGGACAGCAGCAGCAAAAGGTACCTAAATGGGCTGGGAAGGGAAATCTTACTGAAAAACATTTTCCAATCGGGGACGGCAAGGTGGCGCAGTGGTAGAGTTGCTGCCTTGCAGCGCCGGAGACCCGGGTTCGATCCTAACTATGGTTGCTGTCTGTACGGAGTTTGCATGTTCTCCCCATAACCTGCTTGGGTTTTCTCCGAGATCTTCGGTTTCCTCCCACACTCCAAAGACGTACAGGTATGTAGGTAAATTGGCTTGGCAAATGTAAATTGTCCCTAGTGGGTGTAGGATAGTGTTGATGTGCGGGGATCACTGATCAGCGTGGACTCGGTGGGTCGAAGGGCCTGTTTCCGCGCTGTATCTCTAAACTAAACTAATCGATCTGTAACATCATAAAGATGTCTGAAGAATGGCCCCCACCCGAATCGTCGTCTGTCCATGCACTCCACAGATGCAGCCTGACCCGCTGAGTTCCTCCAGCACTTTGTGTTTTGCCAATGATTCCAGCATCTGAAGTCTCTTGTGCCTCTCTGTCATCATATAGAAGATGTTTGCATCTCCTCTCTCTCCCGCATCCCCCCCCCCCCCTCCGTTTCCCACCCTAGTCATTGTACTAGTTTCATTGTTGTCCTGTTGCGTTTCCCTGTCAGTATAACATTATCACTTACCCCACAGCCAACAATGGACCATTGTGGGCTCTACCTTTCCTTGATTATTGTTGCTTTTTGCATATCTTTCATTCATTTGCCGTCTATATCTCTCGTCCCCCTTTCCCCCGACTCTAAGTCTGAAGAAGCATCTCGACGTGAAATGTCACCTGTTCCTTTTCTCCAGAGATGCTGTCTAACCCGCTGAGTCACTCCAGCTTTTTCTGTCAATATTCAGTTTAAACCGGCATTTGCAATCCCTTCTGACACAAAGATATGGCAATGACTGGTTACACTTGCTGGACAAGTTGTTGTGGGATGTATGTGACATTGGGTATCTCTGGAAGGCGAGCTATTTGACTCGGGCTAGTCAGCACCACAGCACAAAGCTATAGTAACATGAAATAATGCTAATGGTATGTTAGCATTCATAGCAAAAGAATTTGAGTATAGGAGCAGGGAGGTTCTACTGCAGTTATACAGGGCCTTGGTGAGACCACACCTGGAATATTGCGTACAGTTTTGGTCTCCTAATCTGAGGAAAAACATTCTTGCCATAGAGGGAGTACAGAGAAGGTTCACCAGACTGATTCCTGGGATGGCAGGACTTTCATATGAAGAAAGACTGGATAGACTCGGCTTGTACTCGCTGGAATTTAGAAGATTGAGGGGGGATCTTATAGAAACGTACAAAATTCTTCAGGGGTTGGACAGGCTAGATGCAAGAAGATTGTTCCCGATGTTGGGGAAGTCCAGAACAAGGGGTCACAGTTTAAGGATAAGGGGGAAGTCTTTTAGGACCGAGATGAGAAAATTTGTTTTCACACAGAGAGTGGTGAATCTATGGAATTCTCTGCCACAGAAAGTAGTTGAGGCCAGTTCATTGGCTATATTTAAGAGGGAGTTAGATGTGGCCCTTGTGGCTAAAGGGAGAGAAGAGAAGGTAGGTACAGGATACTGAGTTGGATGATCAGCCATGATCATATTGAATGGCGGTGCAGGCTCGAAGGGCCAAATGGCCTACACCTGCACCTATTTTCTATGTTTCTATGAAAGGAACTTCCAGTTTTGGTTTAAACCTGATGATATTGTCCCATTTTCAGCTGGCATCTTCAAGGCATGAAGCCAATTGAGCTGATGTTGCAGAATGCCACGTATATATTGTTGTTATAGGAGTAACATTATGTCATTAGTGAAGCCTCCTCATGTTCAACTGGGAACATCTCATTGAGCAATTATAAGATTTTAAAAGTATTTTGCAACAACAACAGACTTTGTAGTCTTTCGTCCTATTAAATCATGGGTGGAATTGAAATTGTACTATTTTCTGTGTTGGGCAACTGTATTCGCACTTCTAGGTGATATCAGAAGTATAGCCATGGATCCCTGATGTACGAGTTAAAATTAAAGAAAAATACAAAGTGCTGGAGTAACTCAGCAGGTCAGGCAGCATCTCTGGAGGACACGGATAGGTGACATTTCCAGTCTTCAGACTGATTGTTGTAGGTGAGAGGAAGCTGGAAAATAGGCGAGGGAAGGACAAAGAGCCACCTAGCTTTGTCTGACACCCAGCTCTTTTCCAGTCTGAAGGAGGCTCCCATCCCTAAACGTCACCTATCCATGTTGTCCCATGATGCTGCCTGACCCACTCTGTTTTATGGGTAAACCAGAATCTGCAATTCCTTGAGTCATAGAAACATAGAAACAGAGAAAATAGGTGCAGGAGGAGGCCATTCAGCCCTTCGAGCCAGCACCGCCATTCATTGCGATCATGGCTGATCGTCCCCAATCAATAACCCGTGCCTGCCTTCTCCCCACATCCCTTGATTCCACTAGCCCCTAGAGCTCTATCTAACTCTCTCTTAAATCCATTCAGTGATTTGGCCTTCACTGCCCTCTGTGGCAAGGAATTCCATAAATTCACAACTCTCTGGGTGAAAAAGTTTTTTCTCACCTCAGTCTTAAATGGCCTCCCCTTTATTCTAAGACTGTGGCCCCGGTTCTGGACTCACCCAACATTGAGAACATTTTACCTGTATCTAGCTTGTATCCTTTTTTTATAATTTTATATGTTTCTATAAGATCCCCCCACATCCTTCTAAACTCCAGTCAATACAAGCCTAGTTTAAATGAATGCACTCTTTATCCATCCTTGTATTAGTTCACCCATGCTGTGTTCTGTATTATGCAGGAAACTGTCTTCACTAAACAAATGGTTGGCAGATCACGGCCACGACGTGCCAAAGGTTTGGTCGGACATCGAGGACGTCATTGTTAAAACGCTAATCTCTGCCTATCCGATCTTGAAGCACAATTACAGGACTTGTTTCTCCACCCATCTCTGTGGCTGTGCCTGCTTTGAGATACTAGGATTCGATATTCTGATGGATCGTAATTTGAAACCATGGCTCTTGGAGGTGGGTTAAATGACAAGGAAAGTCTGACACCAGGGTCCACAGAGGGCAGTGGTAATGACGTAAATGACCATTGTATCTGTTTTGACATTATCGTAGTTTAGGGTTACAGCCCGGAAACAGGCCCACCGAGTCCGCACCAACCAGTGATCCCTGCACATTACAAATAGACTCAGGAATAGTTGCTTTCCGAGAATTATAACTACTATTAATTCTAATTCACACATGCACTGATTTCACTGCCCAACACCACGGACTTCCATCTGTATATATGTATATATGTATGTAGCGCCGCAGAAATTGTGCACCTATTCCCGTTCTCCCTTCTGTTTTTTGTTTTTTCTGTTTCTTGTTTTTTGTGCTAAATTGTATGTATGCACTGAGTACGAGCAGCTTTCACTTTCACTGTACATGTATAGTGACAATAAATGGCATATCTATCTATATCTATTAACGCTACCCTACACACACTAGGGACACTTTACACTTGTACCAAGCCAATTTACCTACATACCTGTACATCTTTGGATTGTGGGAGGCAACCGAAGATCTCGGAGAAAACCCAGGCGGTCTCGGGGAGAACGTGCAAACTCCGTACAAACAGCACCCGTAGTCGGGGGTCGAACCCGGGTCTTCGGCGCTGTAAGGCAGCAACTCTACCGCTGCGCCACCGTGCCGCCTGGTTTGGCTCGGGAATCCGGGTGAGACCCCCCCACTGGCTCGAAGTAACATTGCTGAAACGTGCCTTTGTATTTTCACCTGACTGTCAACAGTGTGGCACTCCCTCTCTACTGCAGGGACGGTCTGGATCAAGTGCTTCTGTTTCCAAAGGAATACCTGACCCCCACAGCCTTCTGTCTCTAAGGTGGGAGACCAGCTTCCCACTGAGTCTAGCTGGTACTGAGGATCCCTGGAGACATTGGCGGAAAACCCGTGGAGGCCAGGGGGGGATGTGTCCCCTCCATGTTTTCACAGGTGGGGATGTGTCCCCCTCACGTTACAAGCTTTAAATCTAATTCAGGGCGCACGGCTGAAGCTTCCGATGCCTCGCGCGTGTGTGTGTGAGTGTGCACATGCGCGTCCGGCCGCCAATAAATTGTGTCCCCCCCTGACCCTCGGTCCCCTCCATGTTTTGAAAGCAGTTTCCATCTCTGCCTGGAGAACATGTTTTGGGTTGGGGCACTTCTTCAGACTGCTCTGGAGAATGTGGATAGGCAACGTTTCAGGTCGAAACCCTTCTTCAGACTGCTTTGGAGAACATGGATAGGTGATGTTTTGGGCTGGGACCCTTCTTCAGACTGCCCTGGAGAATGTGGATAGTCAATATTTTGGGTCGAGACCTTCAGATGTACTCCAGCATTGCTCAAGATTCCAATATCCATAGTTCCTTATGCATACTCTAAAGGCCCCTATAGTTTAGGGACTAATGGAAGGGATTGATCCCCGTTAACATGAGAACAAGTTTTAAGAGGGAGATGATATCTCTGGCTGCCCTACATGCTTTCGGCCAAATGGTCAGAAGCAACAGTGGAAGGTCAGAGGAAAAAAAAGCCATGGATGGAATTTTTGTGTTGTCCAAAGGATAGTGATTAGAATCGGGAGCCGTGAAATACTTGCATCGTAGCACGGAAGCTTTGAGGGCAATTGCAGTTACCTTTAATTTTGTACCAATGCCATGCCTGCATTCTGCTTTCCAGGTGAACCATTCCCCCAGTTTCACCACAGACTCCAGGCTGGACAGAGAGGTGAAGGACAATCTACTGTATGACACAATTTGTCTGATAAACCTTGGGGCAAGTGACAAGCAGAAGGTGAATGAGGAGGAGAGGCGCAGGGTGCAGGAACGTCTGTGGCAGCGTCACACAACCCGTGAATTCAGGTAGAGATATTGTAGTCCCGATATTGTTGGCACGCTATGTACAAGTCTGCACGCTTGCACAAGAACGGAACTCACTATCAAAACATGGAGGGGACGGGGGGTCACTATTTTTTGGCGGCCGCGCGCACATGCGCACACTCACACACGCGCGAGGCTTCGGAGGCTCAATCCAGCGCTAAATGCAGCTCAACTCTGCCTGTCTCACCGGGTTAACTAACAGTCCTGTCTGGACTGACGGGATACCAGCGCTGCTTCTCCGCGCTGGCCATATTTCCCGCAAGCCCAGGCAGGTTAACCTGGCGGGGATGTCCCCCACCTCTCAAAACATGGGGGGGGCATGTCCCCTCTGGCCCCCCCGGGTTTTCCACCCCTACGCTTGCACATTCCCAGCTCCCAAGGCCTCACGTTAAAGTCAATGGTTGAGAGACCCAAGTTTCCAAGTCTGTAGTTTGCTGAAAGTGGCAACTCGAATGGATAGGGCGGTGAAGGCGGTTGGCATGCTTGCCCTCATAGGGCAGGGCGCAGAACATAAAACTCAGGATGACAAAAGTGCCGGAGAAACTCAGCGGGTGAGGCAGCATCTATGGAGCAAAGGAAATAGGCAACGTTTCGGGCTGAAACTCTTGTTCAAACCTCAAGATGCTGTGTTGAAACTTCACAAAGCAGTGTTTAGGCCACACTTGGAGTATTGTGTGTAATTCTAGTCATCACGGTCGAGGAAGGATTCGATTATGCTTTACATTGTGCAACTGCTTATCCTGTGACCTGTCCATGTGGCGAATGTTATCAGTTGGTGGCACAGTGGTAGAGTTGCTGCCTTTCAATGTCAGAGACCCGGGTTCGATCCCGACCATCGGGTGCTGCCTTTACGGAGTTTGTACGTTCGCCCCGTGACCACGTGGGTTTTCTAAGAGTGTTCCGGTTTCCCCCACACTCCAAAGGCGTACAGGCTTCTAGTAATTGGCTTCTGGAAATTGTCCCTAATGTGTAAGATCGTGCCAGTGTATGGGCTGAACGCTTGTCGGCGCAGACTCGGTGGGCTGAAGACCCTGTATTTGTGTTGTATCTCTAAAGTTGTTTTAAACTGTTGCATTTATGAAGGTCTTCAACGTGAGGGGGTGGGGGGAGGTTTTAATGAGGGCAAATAGATGACCTTGAAGGTCAGCATGGATACGGAGAGCAGAAAGGCCCATTTTTGAGCTGTGACACTCCACGACTGTAGAAATATCTCAGAATATCTCACTCAAAGGGTGGTGGATATATGGAGCAAAATGCCAGATGAGGTAGTTGAGGCTCAAGTCAAGTCAAGTCAAGTCAAGTTTATTTGTCACATACACATACGAGATGTGCAGTGAAATGAAAGTGGCAATGCTCGCGGACTTTTGTGCAAAAGACAAACAACAAAACAACCAAATAAATTATAAACACAATCATAACACACATATTCTTTTACATAATAAATAATGGAAGGAAAAACGTTCAGTAGAGTTAGTCCCTGGTGAGATAGGCGTTTACAGTCCGAATTGCCTCTGGGAAGAAACTCCTTCTCAACCTCTCCGTTCTCACCGCATGGCAACGGAGGCGTTTGCCTGACCGTAGCAGCTGGAACAGTCCGTTGTAGGGGTGGAAGGGGTCTCCCATGATTTATGAATGGGACTATCCCGATGTTTAAGAAACAGTTAATAGGCACAAAAAGCTGGAGTAACTCATCGGGACCGGCAGCATCTCTGGAGGGAAGGAATGGGTGACGGTTTGGGTCAAAACCCTTCTTCAGACTCACAGTTTAAGAAACAGATAGACAGGTACCTGGATAGGACAGGTTTGGAGGTATATGGACCAAGCGCAGGCAGGTGGGACGAGTGCAGCTGGGACATGTTGGCCGGTGTGGGCCAGATGGGCCGAAGGGCCTGTTTCAACACTGTATCACTCTGTGATTCTGATTCTTGACGAAGTCAGTGAGTGATGTGTTTTGTCCCATCTCCTGATTTGCCATCCGTTACCCCCACAGACGGGAACAATACGAGAACTACCAGTCGGCTTGGCTCCAGCAGGTGGAGAAGTATGAGAAGGAACACCTTGGAGCCTTCCACTTGATTTACCCACGGCTGGACTCCGAGAAATACGACAACTTCTTTAAACAAAGCGGATCGCTTTTTCAGGAGACGGTCGCTTCCAGAGCGAGGGAAGAATGTGCCAGGTATGAACTGTAGGCAGGAAAACCATTTCATAAAAGTTCATAATTCATAGGAGCTGAAGTAGTCTTCTAGGCTCATCAAGTCTACGCTACCATTCAATCATGGCTGATCTATCTTTCCCTCTCCACCCCATTTCCTGCCTTCTCCCCATAACCTTTGATACCCTTACCAATCAAGTATCTGTCATTTCCTTTCTTCTCCCCGCCCCCCCCCACCCCCCATCAGTCTGAAGAAGGGTTTTGGCCCAAAACGTTGCCTATTTCCTTCGCTCCATAGATGCTGCTGCACCCGCTGAGTTTCTCCAGCTTTTTTGTGTACCTTCAAGTATCTGTCATTCTCTGGTTTAAAAATATCCAATGACTTGGCCTCCACAGTCGTCTTTGGCAATAACATCCACAGATTCACCACCCTCTGACTAAAGAAATTCCTCCTTATCTCCATTGTAAAGGTACATGTTGGACATCCGGTGGTGATGTTACTGGCTGCCTCCTCCCACAGTCTGGTTGTCTTTTGTTATTTTGTTCTGTTTAAAGTGTGTTTTTTAAGTTTTTTTCCGTATTTTATGTGGGGGGAAGAGGGTATGGTAAGGGGGTACCGTCCTTCAGTCGCTTCCTGGCAAGGATGAAACTATTATCTTGAGTCCCGCCCTCGCCCATATCCCTCCTCGCGGCTTCTCTCTAACTGGATTGGCCACGCACATCTAACTCCCCTTAAATTTGAACTGGCCTGACTACCCTCTGTGGCAGGAGTTCCAGAGATTCACCACCAGACCAGTTTTAAAGGCTTATCCTTAAGCACCCCTTGTCCTGGCGGGCTGAGGCCTGTCCAACCCCTTAAGAATTTTGTAAGTTTCTATAAGATCCCCTCTCAATCTCCTAAATTCTAGCGAGTATGCTGGAAACATCACAGAGCGGGCGATCGCCGTTTGGAGCTCCGGAGTGTTGGGCCGCTGCTCCAACATCGCGAAGCTGTGGGCGCGGAGCTCCCAATGCGGGCGGCGCTGGCCTCAGTCGCTGAGTCCTGGGACCCTTTGCCGGGGATCACCAGCACGAATCTCCGCCCAGCGCGGCCTGTGGACATCGGGAGCCGCGGACTCCGGTGGAAGGCGGCTGGTTCAGAGGTCCAAGCCGCTGAAGATGTTCTCCCGTTCGACGTTGGGGTTCCTTCGTTCCCGGCGAGAGGGCCTGAACAACGGGCCGCCCGTAGCGGTGACTACCTGGTGCTCGGGAGGCCACGACCATGGGTGAACATTGGGGAACATCAGTGAGGAGGTTGACTGGACTTTGGTTCCTTCCCTCACAGTGGGGAACTTTGGTGCTGCTGTGGGGATGTTTGTGTTGTGGACGACTGTGTTCTGTGTTTTTATTATTTGTATGACTAAGGGGAAAATAATTTTGTTGTCTCTTAATTGAAGACAATGACAATAAATTAAATCAAATTAGATCAAATGTTCTTTTACTCTGAGGCTATGCCCGCTAGCCCTAGACTCCCACACTAGTGGAATCATCCTCTCCACATCCACTCTATCCAGGCCTTTCTTTATTCGGTAATTTCAATGAGGTACCCCATCATCCTTCCACACTCAGTCCCAAATGGCCTACCCCTTATTCTTAAACTGTGACCCCTGGTTCTGGAATTCCCCTCTTGACGTTTGGGGTCGCGACCCTTCTTCAGCAGAGTATGTTGATTGACTAGTTATCGGGTTCTTTATGATCAGGCACCAACTGGAGGAGATTCGACAGAAGAACGAACCGAAAGAGCTGGCAAAGGGAAGAAAGGTGAAGGAACCAAAGGACGCCCACCTGCATGGCGAGTCAGGGGCCGAGCCGTCTGCACTGGAACGAGTCTACAGGAAGTACAACAACTGTTTCACCCTAAAGAAAGAGGTACTATTCCCAGTAATTACTGCTGATTCCTCATTGCCCCATAGACATGCATCCAACAGATGAACTGATCTGATGGTATTTTAAGTATTGATTTATTCTCTCGATGTGGATGAGTTCTGTGCATTAATCTTGGATATTTCTTTCTGGATGAACTGCTTTGTACCATATACCATCTGTGAAATGTATGGAAACTAATGGAGTCTGGAAATCAAAAAATGTGCCTTCTGATCATAGTTGCCACGGGGAATGACCGAGACCAAGCAGAAATTGTGGATGATTCTCAGAAATGTTCTCCCTTGATGTATGCGATTATACATTGGCGACTTGGATATGAATGTAGGAGACGGTAGTATGATGAGCAAGTTTGCGGATGATACGAAAGTTTGTGATGTCAGAGATGGGGAAGAGGATTGTCTTGAGATCCGGCTAGATATTAGTCATCTTGAAAGTTGAACAATGGCAGATGGAATTTATCCCTGACAATTATGAAATGATGCATTTTGGAAGGTCAGGTTGTACATGGTAAATGGTGGTACCCTAGTGAGTGTTGATGAACAGAGAGACCTGGGGTTTAAGTCCATAGATCCCTGAAAGGGTAGATAGGTGGGTAGGATAGCCATAGAGTTATCTTGGCATATAATATGAGAGAAGGGACATCATGTTACAATTTCATAAAACATTGAATTATTGGTTAGCCACACTTGGAGTATCATGTGCCGTTTAGGCTGCCACCTTGTAGGTAGAATGTGGTATGTTGCTTGGATTGGAACATTTCAGTGACAAGAAAATATTGGAGAGGCTGAGTTTGTGTTCCCTGGAATGGAGGCTGAAGGGTGACCTGAGGGAGGTGTACAAATTTATAAGATGGAGCAAACGTCTGAAGAATCTTACGTCTGAAGAAGGGTCCCGACCCGAAACATTACCCTTCCTTTTTCACCTAACCCGCTGAGTTACTCCAGCGCTTTGTATCTATCTTCGATAAGAATCTTTTTCCTTTGTTGGGGATGTATAAAACAAGAGGACATGGGTATCAAGTGATAGATAGGAAGGTTAGAGGGAATCTGAGGGGAAACCTTGTCAAAGAGCAGCTGGAATCTGGAGCGTGCTGCAGGAGGAAGTGGTGGAGAGAGAGACTCAACATTTAAGAAGCATCTAGACAATAAATTGAATTGTCAAGGAATGTGCATAGATCCTTGAAATTGGCAGCACAGATAAATAAATGGTGAAGCATGCATATAGGCACCTTGGCATGGACTATGTGCAGGGACTGGTATTGATAACATGGAAACATAGAAAATAGGTGCAGGAGGAGGGCATTCGGACCTTCGAGCCAGCACTGCCATTCATTGTGATCATGGCTGATCGTCCCCTATCAATATCCCGTGCCTGCCGTCCACTAGCCCCTAAAGCTCTATCTAACACTCTCTTAAATCCATCCAGTGACTTGGCCTCCACTACCCTCTGTGGCAGGGAATTCCATAAATTCTCTGGGTGAATCCGTTTTTTCTCACCTCAGTCTTACATGACCTCTTAAATAAGACCAGTCTTAAATAAGTACAATAGAGAGAGACACAAAACGCTGGAGTAGCTCAGCGGGTCAGGCAGTATCGCTGGAGAAAAGGAATAGGTGATGTTTCAGGTCGGGACCCTTCTTCAGACTGAGATTCAGGGGATAGAGAAACTAGAGATATGAAAAGGTTCAGAACAGATCAGAGCCAGCACCAATGATCAAAGAGCCCACAATGGTCCATTGTGGAGGAGGTGATAACGAGGGGATACAGTAAAACCAGCAGGACGTCTAGGATGGGTGAGGGACGGAGAGAGAGGGCATGCAATGATTACTTAAAATTAGAGATGTCAATATTCATACCGCTGCCCAAGCAAAGTATGAGGTGCTGTTCCTAATCAGCATGGACACAGTGGGCCAAATGGCCTGTTTCTCTGCAGTATGACTCTGACCCTAAATCAGTAACTCCCAGGACCCGCCATAATAAAGCAACTGAGGGGGTGCCCACCAAAACCTGAAAAATATGTCCTCTGGCATATCCGATGTGTCTCTGGATCAAGTCGAGGCAGGGAGAAAGGTGTTGTTCCCCAAGACCAGACGCTGGGCCACTGTCCATCAGGCATGAGTGAAGGGGTCAATGCCATTTTTATTCCCAGAGCTTGGCTTCAAGCAGGAATATATTTGTTGATCATGCCAGAATGCATTTACAGTACAGGGTTACAAATGGAACAGCTCCATAGAGATTTTGAGATATATATCTTTGCGATGGTCCAATGGTACTTTATTGTCACATGTACCAAAGTAGAGTGAAATTGTTTTTTGCACACAGTTCAGCGCCAATCCTACCATACATTGGGCACAATCATACTAAGTACAGAGTGTAAGACAGTGGACCACTTCTTCTTCTTCTTGCGTGTGGCGTGCACAGCCTAAAGTTGGAGGACAACTTGTTCTATTTGATCTTCCGTTTGTGCACGTCAAGTTGATTGCATTAGTCGAAACAGGGCGGGCCATGTGAAGGTTGCAATCTTCCACCCCAGTAGACCACACTGAGTCAGTACACAGGACTCCCCGTGATTTAGTCCCTATTTATTTACCCTTCAATCTGAAATTTAAAACAGAATGCTAGAGTCTTAACTTGGCCACATAGGCCCAATGCCGCCATATCCTGTTGGCGGCATTGGGCTGGAGTTGCATTGCTCGGCCTGGCCAGATGATATGTTGATGTCCTCTGCCGCTGCTCCACTGCTCTGTTCATTCTGCGCACTTTGCGACTTGGAGCAGCGCCCAATCTAATGGAGCTCCACCACATCGACCACTACGATGCTTCGCCATCGGCCCGTGAACACGTTGTTTCCTCGCCTTGTGTGGCACCGTGGCGCAGAGGTAGAGTTGCTGTCTTACAAGGCCAGAGACGAGGGTTTTGTCCTGACCACGGGTGCTGTCTGTATGGAGTTTGTGCCTTCTCCCTGTGACCTGCGTGGGTTTTCCCCGGGTGCTCCGGTTTCCTCCCACACTCAATAGACGTACAGATTTGTAGGCTAAATGGCTTGGTAAAATTGTAAATTGTCGGATAGTGTTAGTGTGCGGGGATCGCTGGTCGGCGTGGACTGAATGTGCAAAAGGGCCTGTTTCCATGTTGTTTCTCTAAACTAAACCAGGCTAGTGATCAGCCTCCATGCCACGGGGCTGCTCCTGCAGCGGGTGAGTTGGGTGAGCCCCCAACCTACTCACCGCCATCGTTCCTTTCCTCTGCCTGCTGCCATCTTGAAAGGTCCATATTAATCTGCCATTTTAAATTCATTCAGCAGTGGGCCTTGCAAGCACAGGGTAAAACGGTGAAGATAAGACATTAAGCATTCATTAACAGATAATGTAGATCGGTGGAGACAGCATCAGGAGACAACATGGGGTCACAGTTTAAGGATAAGGGGGAAGTCTTTTAGGACTGAGATGAGAAAAACATTTTTCAAACACAGAGAGTGGTGAATCTGTGGAATTTCTCTGCCACAGAAGGTAGTTGAGGCCAGTTCGTTAGCTATATTTAAGAGGGAGTTAGATGTGGACCTTGTGGCTAAAGGGATCAGGGGGTATGGAGAGAAGCATGAAACACACAAATGCCGGAGCTTCTGGCAAACATTTCATCTATTCTTGCTGAGGTTAGTGCAAATAGTCAAGTCCACAAACTTGTGAATGGTTGAAGGTATTCCCAGAATGCGACGATCATTAATGTCCGGAACTCGTTTGATTTACTGTTAAGTGGTGGTATTATATATCTGCTGTTAATTAATTAGCCTGACATTTTTAATGTTTCCTGTTCTGACTCTTGTGATAAAGGATACGCATTCCGTGCTATTGTAAAACTCTGACAATCCAACAGTCTTGGGAATTTGGTGGATGTGAATTAACAGATTTTCTGGACTATTAGATTTTACTTCAAATAATACTGTGAATTATTTAAGAAGGAGCTGCAGATGCTGGAAAATTGAAGGTACACAACAATGCTGGAGAAACTCAGCGGGTGCAGCAGCATCTATGGAGCGAAGGAAATAGGCAACGTTTCGGGACGAAACCCTTCGGGTTTCGACCCAAAACGTTGTCTATTTCCTTTGGGTTTCGGCCCGAAACGTTGCCTATTTCCTTCGCTCCATAGATGCTGCTGCACCCGCTGAGTTTCTCCATCATTTTTGTGTACCTGTGAATTATTTCACCCCTACTAATAAAAGAAAGGTTGAATGCTTCCGACTGCTGCATCTTTGTCTCTCAAGAGTTCCTTGTCTTTGGATTCCAAAAGTCAGAAGCCACATTAGTCGGTCTTTGTGTACACCCGGCTATTGAGTTGGTTTCATTTTATGGCTTCGGAATTCTTTCACATTTGCACACGGCTCAACATACTTCCTTCTTCCTCCTTGCTCCATTTCCCGTCCCATCCACTCGTCGATGCATATCTTTCATATCTCTGCGTCTCTTCTCGACAGCCATCCTCTAATTTTTGCAGAAGAAAGCAGCACATTAACTCTGAGGAAATGCCCAAAATTACAGGAATACCCCTTGTGGAACCATCCCCAAGTGGACGACAAGGTCCTGCAAGTTAGTGGCCACGAAAGGTACAAGGGCCAACGAAGACCAGCAGAGTTTCTGCATGTTGCTTACAGCTTCAAGCTATATTGTCAATGCTGTCATCTGCTTGTGCCAGCCTCTTGGCCCTTGTTCCTACTTGGCACGCAGATCCTGTACGAACCTGCATCACCCACTCTATGATTCCTAGCTGTAACTCTGACCCTGTTACTCTGCCTGGCTTAAACAACCAGCCAGAGAGGTTAGCCTGTAGATACAAAACACAGCAGAAGGAAGCAGGGAGCATGTAACGGTGGCAGAGGCAATGCAGGGAGTGCACTGTGCATGCAAGTGCTCAAGCTAAGCACAGCCATGGAAAGAAAGTTTTAGAAGGAACTGCAGATGCTGGAAAATCGAAGGTAGACAAAAATGCTGGAGAAACTCAGCGGGTGAGGCAGCATCTATGGAGCGAACGAAATAGGCAACGTTTCGGGTCTGAAGAAGGGTTTCAGCCCGAAACGTTGCCTATTTCCTTCACTTCATAGATGCTGCCTCACCCGCTGAGTTTCTCCAGCATTTTTGTCTGCCATGGAAAGAAAGCTGCTTTCCTCTCGCATGCTGTTGCTCCTGGAATTGGAAGGTCTACCAACGATGTTTAGTAAGGGCTTGATTAGTAAGGGTATCAAAGATTACGGGGAGAAGGCATGAGAATGATAGATCAGCCATGATCGAATGGTGGAACAGACTCAATGGGTTGAATGGTTTAATTCTGCTCCTATTAGCCCTGCCCCACTGTACGAGTTCATTCCAAGAGCTCGCCCGAGTTTGCCCTGATTCGAACTCGGAGATTTACGGTAATGGCCGCTCGTCGGTACTTGGGGCTCTTGTGGACATTTTTCAACATGTTGAAAAATCTTCACGAATCTTCCTGTGCTTATCTGCCGTTAGCGAGTCTTCCCGAGTACCTGCCATTAGCGTTTTGAACCCCAACCATGGACTGTTTAACCTCCTACCATCCGGGAGGCGCTACAGGTCTCTCCGTTGCCGAACCAGCAGGTCGAGGAACAGCTTCTTCCCGGCGGCTGTCACTCTACTCAACAACGTACCTCGGTGACTGCCAATCACCACCCCCCCCCCCGGACACTTATTATTATTTATTCAAATCATTTGCTATGTCGCTCTTCCAGGGAGATGCTAAATGCATTTCGTTGTCTCTGTACTGTACACTGACAATGACAATTAAAATTGAATCTGAATCTGAATCTGAATCTAAGAAATGTCCCCGAGCTCCGACGTACCCGCTACGTTCATTCTCCGTGCTTACCACGAGTTTGCTATTTTTTAAACTCGGGAAAGCACTTGAATGAACTCGTACCGTGGGACAGGGCTATAAGGGTATCAAAGGTTACAGGGGAAAGGCATGAGAATGATAGACCAGCCATGATCGAATGGTCGAACAGACTCATTGGGTTGAACGGTTTAATTCTGTTCTAGTCTTATGATATAATTGGTCTTATCACCTAATAATGTTTCACCATTACGTTTGAAAGCAAATAAGGATAAAAACAGCCAGAGGATTGAACGAAGCATTAAGCAAAGATAATTTTGATGACCTTGATCAATATGTAGTCTGTTAATCACACTAGTAATAACGTGCAGTGCCTTGTGTTTGAGATATTCAGTTCCTGAAGGCTTTTCAAAACCAGCCAAGATTATCTTCTGTATAAATAGGAAGGATCTTGCATTCAATGAACTTGAGCATTGTCAAGGCAAGTCCTGAATTGGATTGTATTACATGGCTGGAGTTGGGATAATTTACCTGCTGATGCCAGAGGGATAAAGGATAAAATCTGGTTCGGTATCTAACTGTGCCCTTGGCATTGTGGTGGCCAAATGTGCTTGGAATGGTTCATTGATTGCTCTCATTTTGAGTAAAATAACTGCTGAAAAGAAACTTCCTTGAAAGAAACATCAGGAAAATCGATTTCTCCAGTGACTGATGTTAAATGACACCTTTTTAATTCTGTTGTAGGTCTCAGAACAATTGCCAATACGTTCTCATCCCATTCACCTCTGCCGACTGACCTTTCAGGATCTCTCTCAAGTCTGATTAATTTAGATGCATCTGCTCCTCGCCCTTCGTAATAAAGATATTCACAAACGAATACAATGAGTTATTAGTTCTTGTCATTTGTATCTCATTGACCAAAACATCAGCAACAGTGGTGCCTAGTCAGGACACCCTAGATCAAGAAGGGTCTGAAGAAGGGTCCCGACCTGTAACGTCAGCTACCCAAGTTCTCCAGAGATGCTGCCTGACCCGCTGAGTTACTCCAGCACTTTGCGTCCTTTTTTTTAATTTTTTTTTTTTACCCTAGTTGATCGTCATTTAAAGACTTTTGTTTGATAATAATTAGGAGACTAGGTTTGTTGGTACTGTTCAAGAAGGAACTGCAGATGCTGGTTTAAACTGAAGATAGACACAAAAAACTGGAGTAACTCAGCAGGACAGGCAGCATCTGCAGAGAAGGAATGGGTGACATTTCGAGTCGAGACCTTTCTTAGGGTTTCAACCCAAAACTCGACCCATTGCCTCGCTGAGTTACTCCAGGACTTTGTGTCCTTCCAAATTTTCCTAGACTTGTTCCTGGCTTGTTATTTTCAGCACAAGAATGATCTAAACTGATGACGAATGTGGAAATAAAAGATGGGAGCCCATCAGGGTGACAAACCCTACCTTGAATGGGAAACTTGGAGTGGCAGTAACAATTTGTGGGTGAAAATGTGTAAAATGAATTTCTTACAGAGATGCTAATCACAGTCAACTTGGAGAGTAAACTTGCTTCTAGAGTGTTAGCGAGGTTTGACACACCCAACAGACGTTATGTTGGTGTTATGAGTCGTGTTTCATGTCTGAATGGATTGCAATCAGTATGATAGTGACTGAGATATAGAGCAGTTTGATACCCCTTGACTAAGGAGGGCAAAGTCAGGTTGTTCCTCATCTGGATAGGAAAGAGTATAATTCTAAGATGGCAGGTTGCAGAATGGACGCTACTTAAAGTGTAGGAAGGAACTGCAGATGCTGGTTTAAACCCCAAGATAGACACCAAAAGCTGGAGTAACTCAGCAGGGCAGGCAACATCTCTGTGGTGTAACCAGTCTGAAGAAGGGTCTCGACCCGAAACGTCACCCATTCCTTCTCTCCAGAGATGCTGCATGTCCCGCTTTTTTGTGACAATGGCAGGTGCAGGTTTATTATTGTCATGTGTACCAAAGGACAGTGAAAAAACGCATCTTACCCAAACAGATCAGATAATATTATACATGAATGCAATCAAGTGAAATTCAAGTACAATAGATAGATCAGGGGAAGATATATTAAAGGGTTACCATGATTTAACACCCTCAGGGGAAAGAGGAAGATTAGCCACAGTGAGTATTCTCTACCTTTATAACTTGCATTTCTTGCTCATTGTAAGTTGATATTTATATTAATCACATAGCAGCCGGCATTTCAGCTTCACTAGTCAACGTTGAGGTATATTTTAGTAACCATCTATTATTCCGATCTACAAACCTGTTTTTTAGTGAGGTGAGCGGGCTGCAGGGTTAACCCTCTACAGCAAACACAGAGTGTTAGAGGAACTCAGTGGGTGTGAGGCAGCATCTGTGGAGACAATGGAACAGGCGACGTTTCAGACCGGGACCCTTCCCTAAGTAGTCAGGAGGAGATTTGTGGTCACACAAAAAAGCTGGAGAAACTCAGCGGGTGCAGCAGCATCTATGGAGCGAAGGAAATAGGCAACGTTTCGGGCCGAAACCCTTGAGGGTTTCGGCCCGAAACGTTGCCTATTTCCTTCGCTCCATAGATGCTGCTGCACCCGCTGAGTTTCTCCAGCTTTTTTGTGTAACCGGAGATTTGTGGTCACTGGATCTTGTCTTGATTAGGTGTGTCACCATTTTGTCCTTCCCTTTCTGGCGTTTGGTTTAGTTTAGTTTTAGAAATACAGTGTGGAAACAGGCCCTTCGGCCCACTGAGCCTGCACTGACCAACGATCGCCTGGTTCTATCCTACACACTAGGGACAATTTACGGAAGCCAATCAACTTAAAAAACCTTCACTTATTTGGAATGTGGGAGGAAACCAGGGCACCCAGAGCAAACCCACGCAGTCATGGGGAGAATGCGAAATCTGTACAGACAACATCCTTGGTCAGGATTGAACCAGGGTCCCTGGTGCTGTAATGCAATAGCACTATCACTCTGCCTCCATTGATTTGTCAAACCTGAGCTTCTTCTCCCCACATTCTGTTCACAGTAGCTTCCACTTACCCATTATCCCCAACTTTTACAGTCATAGAGTAAGTATTGGGCGGCAGGTGGCGCAAAGGGCTAAATGTTCGGCTGGCGACCGGAAGGTAGCCGGTTCGAATCCCGCTTGGAGTGCATACTGTCGTTGTGTCCTTGGGCAAGACACTTCACCCACCTTTGCCTGCGCGTGAATGTGTGTGAGTGATTGGTGGTGGTAGGGGCCGTAAGCGCAGATTAGCAGCCACGCTTCCGTCAGTCTGCCCCAGGGCAGCTGTGGCTACAGAAGTAGCTCACCACCACCGAGTGTGACTGAGGAGTGAATGAATAATGCGATGTAAAGCACCTTGAGTATCTAGAAAGGTGCTATATAAATCCCATCCATTAATACAGTATGTAAATAGGCCCATCAGCCCAACTTGCCCACACCCCGGCCAACATGTCCCAGCTGCACTAGTCCCACCTGCCTGCATTTGGTCTATATCCCTCACAACCTGTCCTATCCATGTACCTGTCTAACTGTTTCTTAAACATTGGGATAGTCCCACCTCTATAAGAGCTCTGTGCTCTCTGCCACTTAAAACAATTCCTGCCTCGTTTTTAAATTTCCTCTTGTTGCTTTCCACAAGTCTTCTTCCTTCACCATTAGGATATTTGCACATAGTCCCAGCCTCAACCACCTCCTCGGGCAGCTTGTTCTATACACGCACCACCCTTTGTGTGGAAAAAGTTACCTCTCAGATCTCTATTAAATCTTTTCCCCTTCACCTTGAACCTCTGGTCCTCGATTCACCGACTCTGGGCAAGAGACTGTGTGCATTTACCCGATCTATTCCGCTCATGACTTTTGTACACCTCTATAAGAGCTCTGTGCTCTCTGCCACTTAAAACAATTCCTGCCTCGTTTTTAAAATTCCTCTTGTTGCTTTCCACAAGTCTTCTTCCTTCACCACTGTCAGCCCAATGCCCTTGATTCCACATATTGCCTTAGCCCACTTATATGTGCCTCGCTATTTCATCCCCTCTAAAATTTACAGGACATTTCAGGACCCACGTGTGTGGCCAGCACTTTGGTCAACGAAGTGTGTCACCTGATGTCTGCAGATGTAAAATTGTTGTTGATGATGAAATCTATCCCTTCTCTTGGCAGCTTCCCAACTCTCTCTTCAGTTGATGCTTGCTAACATATGCATGTTGGAAGCCTGATACTCCTTGAGCCCACTGTTAATATCTAAATGGGCACATGAGTTGGAAAACCTACCACGTTTAATCTCCATTCGTTCAACAGGGAATTTTGATTGCAATTAAAAACGAGAATCCAAGTGATGTATCACCCCAAGTGATGTATCACCCCAAGTGATGTATCTAACTTCCGGGTGGACACAGTCAGTGACTGAAATTAGCATTAGGATATTTGAACAGAGACTAGTCGGCTTGGCTTCTGGTTAGAAGGAAGGGAGGTGACTTCGCAGCAACATACAGAGTTCTTGTGGGGAAAGGAACTGCAGATGCTGGTTTATACCGGAGATAGACGCAAAGTGCTGGAGTAACTCAGCGGGTCAGTCAGCATCTCTGGAGAAAAAAGGATGGGTGATGTTTTTGGGTTGGGACCTTTCTTCAGACTGAAAGTAGAGGCAAAGAAACTGGAGGTAAAAGAAAAGGCCAGAACAAAGCAGGGCTGGCAACAGATGACCAAGGAAGGGTGGAGCCCACAATGGTCCGTTGTTGGCTGGGAAAGAGGTGATAACGAAGGGTTACAAGGATGCAAACAGTGGAACTAGTAGGAAGACTATGGTGAGGGAGGGGGGTGACCAGAGAGAATGCAGGGGTTAATTGAAATTATTAGAAATCTACCTTCATACCGCTGGCTTGTCAGTTGTCCAAGAGATCCTGTGGTCAATGTGAGGAGTTTCTTTCCCCTAGTAGAGAAATCACTGTGTGAAAATAAGTTGAGTTTGGTTTAGTTTATTGTCACGTACAGTGAAAAACTTTTGTTGCGTGCTAGCCTGTCTGTGGAAAGATACCACAAGATTACAATCGAGCTATCCACAGTGTACAGATACATGATAAAGGGAACAATGTGAATAACGTTTAGTGCAAGCTAAAGTTCAAGTTCAAGTTCAAGTGAGTTTATTATCATGTGTCCCTGTATAGGACAATGAAATTCTTGCTTTGCTTCAGCACACAGAACATAGTAGGCATTTACTACAAAACAGATCAGTGTGTCCATATACCATTATATAAATATATACACACATGAATAAATAAACTGATAAAGTGCAAATAACAGATAATGGGTTATTATAATCAGAGAGTTTTTGGTGGTCCGGGTTATTAATGTAGTCTTCAGGGAAGTAGCTATACCTGAATGTTCCTGAGTTTGGTCCGGGCCAGGTGTGGGCCTGAGGCTTTTAGGTAGTCGATGCGTCCATATCTAGATGGAAGGAAGGTCTGAGCACAGTGCGATGGGACTGGGTAATCAACTAGCCAGGTTTTAGTACCTGGTGGCCTCCTACAGGGACGAAGGTTGTTGCAGTCTTCAGGCTCCTGTACCTTCTACTGAGGTAGCAGGGAGATGTGTGTGGTCAGGATGGTGTGGGTCTTTGATGATACTGCCAGCCTTTTTGAGGCAGTGACTGCGATAAATCCCCTCGATGGAAGGAAGGTCAGAGCCGATGATGGACTGGGCAGTGTTTACTACTTTTTGTAGTCTGTTCCTCTCCAGGGCGCTCAAGTTGAAAACCAGTAAAGTTCGGTCAAAGATAGTCCGAGGGTCTCCAATGAGGTAGATATTGGCTCATGACTGCTCTCGTTGTTGCCTGATAAGGAAAGGGGTGCAATAATGTCTTCATGTGCAAGGTGGTTGAATCTTTTGAGTTCTCTGCAAGCGGGCTGTGGAGTCTTGGTGACTGACTGCATTCAGAACTGTGGTCGATGGTTATTGGAAGAAGCAAGGGACATGGAAATGGCATTGAGGGTAGAAGATGAGCCATGATCTTGTTGAATGGCAGAGCAGGCTGATTGGGCCCCACTTGTGCTGTTATTTCTTGTATCCTGGTCCACTCATGAGGTGTGGTAAGTGTGCAGGTCAGTGATGCCCTTCTCTCTGAATGAATTCACGAGCCTGGCGGGTTGCTGCACCTTTTGGTAATCAAGTTGTTCTCTCTTGTTGTTGCATGTTTTTACAGGAGGCCATGGACATCATGAAGCCACTGGACATTATTTACGAGGAGGAGTTGCAGCGACTCAGCGGGCTTCTGCAGCGGGAGAACCTCCTCCGGGCTCTGGGTGTCATTGAGCAAGTTTATCGTGTGTTGCAAAACACTCCGGGTGTGAGTGGCAGTGTTCATACTGCTCCTCCGTATGGTACCAACCAGAATAAAGTGAGTTACACCAAGCGGCAAGAGTTAGCGGGTAATCTCTTAATGCTGCACTCTTGTGGCCCTTGTGAATTCCCACCACAACTCCGAGTGTGTGGTCCCATGCATTTGGCGATTGAGGGTGTGCATATTTCTCTTTTAAGTGATTATACTCACCATTGGTGCCGAGATTGAACTTGACTTGAGGAAAACATTTTTCACACAGAGAGTGGTGAATCTGTGGAATTCTCTGCCACAGAAGATTGTTCCCGATGTTGGGGAAGTCCAGGACAAGGGGTCACAGTTTAAGGATAAGGGGGAAATCTTTTAGGACCGAGATGAGAAAAACATTTTTCACACAGAGAGTGGTGAAATTCTCTGCCACAGAAGGTAGTTGAGGCCAGTTCATTGGCTATATTTAAGAGGGAGTTAGATGTGGACTTTGTGGCTAAAGGGATCAGGGGGTATGGAGGGAAGGCAGGTACAGGATACTGAGTTGGATGATCAGCCATGATCATATTGAATGGCGGTGCAGGCTCGAAGGGCCGAATGGCCTACTCCTGCACCTATTTTCTATGTTTCTATGACTTGTCTATGTAGATCATAGAACAGCACAGCCCTTCAGCCCACAATGTCTGTGCCGAATATAAAGCCAAGGCCATCTCTTATCTACCTTCTTCTTCTTATCGCGCCCACACACAAGATTAGAAGTTGTTCAGCCAGAGCTGAACACAATACACAATAGACAATAGGTGCAGGAGTAGGCCATTTGGCCCTTCGAGCCAGCACCACCACACTTCTCGGCATCTGCATACAATGATGTCTGTCTTGTGCTTCTTGTGCGTGGTGGTGGAAAGATTGGTGGTAACAGGGCCGTGACGTGAACGCTCTTTCCTTGACCTCTCTGATCCACCTGCACATGATCCATTCCCTGCATATCAATATCCAGAAGTCTATTAAACGACACTGTCATAGAAACATAGAAAATAGGTGCAGGAGTAGGCCATTCGGCCCTTCGAGCCTGCACCGCCATTCAATATGATCATGGCTGATCATCCAACTCAGTATCCTGTACCTGCCTTCTCTCCATACCCCCTGATCCCTTTAGCCACAAGGGCCACATCTACCTCCCTCTTAAATATAGCCAATGAACTGTGGCCTCAACTACCTTCTGTGGCAGAGAGTTCCACAGATTCACCACTCTCTGTGTGAAAAATGTTTTTCTCATCTCGGACCTAAAAGACTTCCCTTGATCCTTAATCATATCTGTCGTTTGCTATGTCGCTCTTCAAGGGAGATGCTAAATGCATTTCGTTGTCTCTGTACTGTACACTGACAATGACAATTAAAATTGAATCTGAATCTGAATCTGAATCTGAATCTGTCTGTCTACCGAGGTACAGTGATAAGCTTTTGTTGCCTGCTAACCATTCAGCAGAAGGACTATACATGATTACAATCGAGCCATCCGCAGTGTACAGATAGCATACCAGTGTTAGCAGCTGATCAAAAATAACACAGGTTAAATGCTCGTTTAAAGTCCTCCATTCATTGAGTTTTACTTCCAAACTCCACATGGCATTTAACTGTGGGATTTTTCACACCAGCTTCTGAGTTGTGACGTTTCCAGTTGGCAATCTTGCATATTGTGCAGAGCCAGGTGATTAATCTATTGCTAGACACTGTGGAGCGGTGAGTACAGTGGTAAAATGGCAGCATTGCTGGTAGTAACCAGAGGCCAGGCCTAAGGATTGGAGACATCAATATGAATTAAGGCTAGGTAATTTAATTTTGAGTAATTAACTAATTTAGTGACATTGAAGCCAATGCGTTTGCTACCTTCAGGGAAGGAAAAACTGCTATCCTGAATGTAATGCCAAGGCCTTCTCTTATCTACCTTCTTCTTCCTATCGAGTCCACACACAAGATTAGAAGTTGTTCAGCCAGAGCTGAATACAATAGACAATAGGTGCAGGAGTAGGCCATTTGGCCCTTCGAGCCAGCACCGCCACACTTCTCGGCATCTGCATACAATGGTGTCTATCTTGTGCTTCTTGTGCGTGGTGGTGGAAAGATTGGTTGAAACGGGGCCGTGACGCGAACGCTCTTTCCTTGACCCCTCTTATCCTGAACTTGGTTTAGTTGACAAGTGAACCACTTCAGGTTGACTTTAAGTACCTGCTTACTTAAGCCTCACCCTAACCGCAGGCATTGCCACTTTCATTTCACTGTACATCTTGTATGTGTATGTGACAAATAAACTTGACTTGACTTGTCTACACTGTCTAAAGTTGGTTGATGTTAGCGCTACAACAGGGGGGCACTAGAGGTGGCTTCAAACTCTTGACCGAATTGAACCAGCACCCTCCCAATGAGGAAAATGTAAATGGATGGAAGAAGGCAGGTACATGGATAGGAAAGGTTAAGGGGATATGGGCCAAACGCAGGTAAGTGGGACTAGTTTAGATGGAGCATCTTGGTTGCAAGGATGAGTTGGGCCTGTTTCCGTGCTGTAATGCCCCTGTCCCACTTGGGAAACCTGAACGGAAACCTCTGGAGACTTTGCGCCCCACCCAAGGTTTCCGTGCGGTTCGTCCGGTGAGTTGGTTGCAGGTGGTTGCCGGAGGTTGCAGGTAGTGGAAGCAGGTAGGGAGACTGACAAAACCTCCGGGAACCGCCATGTGCAGGACTTGGGTGGGGTGTGGGGCGCAAAGTCTCCAGAGGTTCCGTTCAGGTTTCCTAAGTGGGACAGGGGCAGTTGGATTCTAAATCGGAGCACGAATGGAAATGGTTGTAAATGGCACACAGATATTTTTGATCTGATTTGGTTGAGTTTGTAAGCAAGCTCTTTGTTTGCTGGCGTTGCTGATCCTGGGTGTTTCTTTCATATTTCAGTCTGTTATTTACCCCAGCACGTACCGGCACAACCAGATGATGGAAGAGCTGGCGTTCATTGGCTCCCACGCCACGATGGGGGGGAACGGCACGACGGAGCTGGGAGGTCTCAACAACCCGTCCTTGAACTGGTCAACCCTGCTCTCTCCCCAAGGCCAGGCTCCCGTCAACCACGGCCCGAAGGGGAGCTCCAACCACGGAAGCGGACTGGCACTCAACCGTTTCCACAGCCGCTTCCCCGCCCGCAGGGGCCTGTCGTGGATGGGCGGGAATCAGTTGCCGCCATCACTAGACACCCTCACAATGAGGACTGCGTGCCCCTCGGAGTTACAGCTCAACGCGGTTTCAGCCTATCCTCGTTCAGTGAGTGCCAAGCTAATTCCCGGTGAGAAAGTGGTGCCGTTGACCGTTTTCATGTCAGATTGCTGCATAGCCTGATATAACATTTTTACCACATAGCCCATCATCTCCATACTAGCCAGAAGAGGGCTCCTCAAGCCTGTAGTCACTGTTAAAGGAAACTTTAAACACACGATCTCGGGCAAAGCAATCAAGAATTTATTAAGGGCATCAAATACAGTGATCACTGGGAACAATCTAGCAGATTGTTCAACAAAGAAAGAATTATCTAAGGTACACAAAAATGCTGGAGAAACTCAGCGGGTGCAGCAGCATCTATGGAGCGAAGGAAATAGGCAACGTTTCAGACAAAAATGCTGGAGAAACTCAGCAGGTGCAGCAGCATCTATGGAGCGAAGGAATAGGTGACGTTTCGGGTCGAGACCCTTCTTCACACCTGAGGAAGGGTCTCAACCCGAAACGTCACCTATTCCTTACCTCCTCTCTTCCACTGTCCACTAACACCATCCCATGTTCCAAAGTTTACCCTTGAGTTACCTGATCCCATTCTTCACCTCAATTATTGAGTTAGAAGGACCATCCACTAATTGGAAATCTTCCCCCCCCCCCCCCACACCGTCTGCCCAACGCTTATACCATTGTGTATTTTGTTATGACGGCGACTGATATTTCAGAAGTACGTATTGATTTATTTGAAGAAATAACCAAACGGGAATGAGCTATTGTGACTTTCATTACCCTGCTTCCCCAAAGCCACAGTTTTATTGTAACCAACCTTTGACCCATGCTCTCAGAAGCAAGTGTATAGCTGCTTATAATGCAGCAATCTCCAGAGTGATTGTCATAGTATCGTGCAGCATAGAAATGCAGCACACACCTATAGAGGGAGTGCAGAGACGGAGTGCAGAGAAGGTTCACCAGACTGATTCCTGGGATGTCAGGACTGTCTTATGAAGAAAGACTGGATAGACTTGGGTTATACCCTCTAGAATTTAGAAGATTGAGAGGGGGTCTTATAGAAACCTACAAAATTCTTAAGGGGTTTGGACAGGCTAGATGCAGGAAGATTGTTCCCGATGTTAGGGAAGTCCAGGACAAGGGGTCACAGCTTAAGGATAAAGGGGAAATCCTTTAAAACCGAGATGAGAAGAACTTTTTTCACACAGAGAGTGGTGAATCTCTGGAACTCTCTGCCACAGAGGGTAGTTGAGGCCAGTTCATTGGCTATATTTAAGAGGGAGTTAGATGTGGCCCTTGTGGCTAAGGGGATCAGGGGGTATGGAGAGAAGGCAGGTACGGGATACTGAGTTGGATGATCAGCCATGATCATATTGAATGGCGGTGCAGGCTCGAAGGGCCGAATGGCCTACTCCTGCACCTAATTTCTATGTTTCTATGCCAACATTTTTACCCATCTACACTAATCCTGTTTGTCTGTATCTTTCTATGCCATGCCTATGTAAGTATATGTCTAAAAATCTCTTAAATGCGGTAATTATATCTGATAGGTGAAGTGTGATAATAATCCAGTGCGTTAAAAATCCGTGTTTCATTATTAATAACTTTGAACACAATCCCTGGTCTGAAATGCACCCCTCATTGTCAGCATTATTAAGGGTATGTCCCACTTTCCTGAGTTGCTCACGAATTCTCCCGAGTTTCCCCTTGATTCAAACTCGGCGAATGTTCGTAACGGGGTCCGTAGGAGGTGGTAGGAGTCTGTAGATATTTCGTAGCGCCTCGTTATGTCAGCTGTAATTACTCGGGGCATCAAGTAAGTCGGGACGTTTTTTCCAGTATGACAAAAAATGTCAACGAGTAAAAAGATAGTCGGGAGGAGAAAGATTGCAACATTTAATGCCCCGAGTACCTACAGCTGACATAACAAGCCGCTACGATATATCTACAGCCTCCTACGGACCCCGTTACCAACATTCTCCGAGTTTGAATGAAGGGGAAAACTCGGGAGAATTCGTGAGCAGCTCGGGAAAAGTGGGACATACCCTTAAAGGTGAAAAAGTAGGATCCTGGAGCAACACAGTTCAAACTACCTCCTCCAAAGAAGTAGACACAAGGAATTGTAGATGCTGATTTACAAAAAAAAAGAGACAAAGTTCTGGAGTAACTCAGCGGGTGAGTCAACATCCCTGGAGAACATGGACAGGTGATGTTTCAGGTCGGGACCCTTCTTCAGACTGATTCTCAAACCTGACCACAGACGTCACCTATCCATGTTCTCCAGAGATGCTGCCTGACCCGATGAGTTACTCCAGTACTTTGTGTCTGTGTGGAGTTTGCATGATGTCCCTGTGACTGTATGGGTTTCCTGCCACTTCCCAGAGGCAAGCGGGTTTTGTAGGTTAATTGGCCTCTGTAAATTGTCCCTAGTGTGTAGGGAATGGGAAAGTGGGAGAACATGAATGGGTGATTGATGGTCGGCGTGGACTAGATGGGCTGAAAGGCCTGTTTCCATGCTATATCTCTAAACTAAACAAAGTACTGTGATAAATATGTAATATAAAATGTATTAATAATCTGAGACTGGAGAGCAGCCAGATCCTGGGAGGTACAGAGTCCAAGATAGAGGCAGTGGGGTTGTGGGGAGAGAGGAGTCCATTGATTACAGTGTGCTTCTGCACAGACACATCGCTCCTGCAATCTAAAGACCCGCGGGGAGCGAGCCAGAGCAGTGCAGTGAGCAGGGTGCGAATGAATGGCACGAGCAACAGCACCAACATGTGGAACATGAAGATCAACACCATCAACCCTTCAAACCACGAGCTAACGGTGATCTCAGCCCGAGCCCCTATGAACCAGCGAGCGCACCTAACAAGACGTACAAACTTCCTGAGCTTATTTCAGTCTGACATCAGCAGGTAAATCTTAAAGTACTTTCAGTGAGAGTGCTGCATGTGGAAACGTTTAGTCTTGCAACTCTGATATTAATGGTGATCAACATTTAATTGCAAGAATATGTTGGTCATAATGGGGTTTATGTTTTGACTGTGACTGCCATAATGCAAAGGGCTTGATTAGACAATAGACAATAGGTGCAGGAGTAGGCCATTTGGCTCTTCGAGCCAGCACCGCTATTCAATGTGATCATGGCTGATCATCCACAATCAGTACCCCGTTCCTGCCTTCTCCCCCTGACTCTGCTATTTTTAAGAGCCGTATCTAGCTCTCTCTTGAAAGCATCCAGAAAACCTGCCTCCACCGCCCTATGAGGCAGAGAATTCCACAGACTCACCACTCTCTGTGAGAAAAAGTGTTTCCTCGTCTCAGTTCTAAATGGCTTATTTACCATTTGCCATTTGATTATTTGAAGATAGACACAAACAGCTGCAATAAATGGCTTACTCCTTATTCTTAAAATTAGGGAGGAATTTATTAAGTGATTTCAGGAAACTTTTCTCAAACCGAGTTCGATCCTGAGTACAGGTGCTGTCTATACGAAGTTTGTATGTTAGAAACATAGAAAATAGGTGCAGGAGGAGGCCATTCGGCCCTTCGAGCCAGCACCGTAATCTATTAAACGGTTCTCCCTGTGACTACGTGGATTTTATCCAGGTTTTCCGGTTTCTTCCCAAATTCCAAAGACGTGCAGGTTTGAAGGTTGATTGGCTTCTGTAAATTGTCCCTCGTGTGTTGGGTAGAACTAGTGTACAGGGATCGCTGGTTGGCAAAGACTCGGTGGGCCGAAGGGCCTGCTTCCATGCTGTATCCCTCAAACTCAAAACTAAATATAATTGGGCCTACTAGAGAAGGGGCAATACTTGACCACGTCTGGGGAAATAAGGAAGGGCAGGTGACTGAAGTATTGGTGGAGGAGCACTTTGGGACCAGTACTATGTTGTATTGTTTTTAAATAGTTATGGAAAAGGAGTTATGTCCAAAAGTTGAAATCCTTATTTGGGGCAAGAAGGCCAACTTTGATGGTATTAGGTAGACACAAAAAGCTGGAGTAACTCAGCGGGACAATATTTTGATGGTACTAGACTGGAACATGCAGAAGTTAATTAGGAAGGGCTGTATTCAATATTGAATCAATATTGTTCAATGTGGACTGAAAATACAGATACATCCATAAAAAATATCTCTCTCACCGATGTTTGGCAGGGACAGAAATCTATTGTCTGTACAGTGATGTGAAACATAGAAAATAGGTGCAGGAGTAGGCCATTCAGCCCTTCGAGCCTGCACCGCCATTCAATATGATCATGGCTGATCATCCAACTCAGTATCCTGTACCTGCCTTCTCTCCATACCCCCTGATCCCTTTAGCCACAAGGGCCACATCTAACTGACTCTTAAATATAGCCAATGAACTGGCCTCAACTACCTTCTGTGGCAGAGAATTCCACAGATTAACCACTCTCTGTGTTAAAAATGTTTTTTTCTCATTTCAGTCCTAAAAGACTTCCCCCTTATCCTCAAACTATGACCCCTTGTTCTGGACTTCCCCAACATCGGGAATAATCTTCCTGCATCTAGCCTGTCCAACCCCTTAAGAATTTTGTAAGTTTCTATAAGATCCCCCTCAATCTTCTAAATTCTAGCGAGTATGAGCCGAGTCTATCCAGTCTTTCTTCATATGAAAGTCCTGCCATCCCAGGAATCAGTCTGGTGAACCGTCTCTGTACTCCCTCTATGGCAAGAATGTCTTTCCTCAGATTAGGAGACCAAATCTGTACGCAATACTCCAGGTGTGGTCTCACCAAGACCCTGTACAACTGCAGTAGAACCTCCCTGCTCTTATACTCAAATCTTTTTGCTATGAATGTTAGCATTCACCGCTGATACAGGGGTAATTGTGGGTGGATAATCAATACCAATATTGCCAGCGATATCCACATTCCACGATTGAAAACATTGGAGGAGTGGGAGATGGGGAAAGTAGCTTTGTCTTCAGTTTCCCCAAACCTCCATCAGCTTCTCGGGGAACTTTTCAAACATCTGCGTCCTGTGTAATGAACGATACCAGACTATCCAACTCCAGGGGTATCAGAGGGATTGCCAAAGCTATCGGCTGGCAGGATTGTGTCAGTGTCCTGTGATCTGTGCCCTAGTTGAAGAAGGCAATTGCAGCAAATCTGTAGCAAAGTAAAGACACAAAGTGCTGGAGTAACTCGGCGGATCATGCAGCATCACTGGAGAACATGGATGGGTGACGTTTTGGCTTGGGACTCATCTTCAGTCTGAAGAAGGGTTTCGGCCCGAAACGTTGCCTATTTCCTTCGCTCCATAGATGCTGCTGCACCCGCTGAGTTTCTCCAGCATTTTTGTGTACCCTCATCTTCAGACTGTTTGTCGGGGAGGAGGGTAGCCAAAGTATAACTGTGCAGAGAAAATGAATGACTTTGGGAGATTGTCAGTAACAACTTTTGCCTATTCTTCCCTGTCAGGCGACTGAATTGATCCCGAGACACAGATCACTGCTGGATTTCCTTTCCACTACAACCCTGAGAACTGTTTCATTGCCTGATGACGTTTTTGCCATTTAAAGTTCCTTCACTTCAGGGTGGGGTGAGGAAAAAGTGCCCTGGGATCTGATCGCAGAGTGAGAAGAGAACAGAAAAGATTTCCTGTTGGAGGTTACTGCGCTGGGTGTGACTGGAAGGGCACTCAACAATGCGGGGCGGGAGGGGAGGGGAGGGCGCACAGTTTGTCTATTTGTTGAACAAAATCTATAAATGCTTTTCTAAATGTTTCGCAAAGTAAGCCAAATCAATAAAAAATGGTATGTTTTTTAATTGTTGTCTAAATAAAGTACTTTCATTTTGCTAAATTAAAACAACAGAAGAGTAACTGGAGTAACCCAGTAACAACATTGTGGCGCAGCGGTAGAGTTGCTGCCTTACCGTGCTTGCAGCGCCGGAGACCCGGGTTCGATCCCGACTACGGGTGCTGTCTATACGGAGTTTGTACGTTCTCCCTGTGACCTGCGTGGGTTTTCTCCGAGATCTTCGGTTTCCTCCCACGCTCCAAAGACGTGCAGGTATGTAGGTTAATTGGCTTGGTAAATTGAAAAATTGTCCCTAGCGGGTGTAGGATAGTATTAATACGCGGGGATCGCTGGTCGGCGCGGACCCAGTGAGCTGAAGGGCCTGTTTCCGCGCTGTATCTCTAAACTAAACCAAATTAAACACTGGAGTAATGCCCCTGTCCCACTTAGGAAACCTGAATGGAAACCTCTGAAGACTTTGCGCCCCATCCAAGGTTTCCGTGCGGTTCCCGGAGGTTTTTGTCAGTCTCCCTATGTGCTTCCACTACCTGCAACCTCCGGCAATCACCTGTAACCTCCGGGAACCACACAGAAACCTTGGGTGGGGCACAAAGTCTCCAGAGGTTTCCGTTCAGGTTCCCTAAGTGGGACAGGGGCATTAACTAAGCGGGTCAGGCAGCATCTCTGGAGATCATGGATAGGTGACGTTTCCAGTCGGGACCCTTCTTCAGACTGATGGTGGGAGAGGATAAAACTGGATGAGAGGTGGGGGCACGACAAAACCGAGCGAGTGATAGGTGGATACAGGTGGGGGGGGGGGGGGGGGGGGGGGGGGGGGGGTGGAGTATGATAGGCAGATGCTTGAATAAACGCCAGAGATGAGAAGACAAAAAGTGTGAGAAGTGTCTTTTTGCTGTCAGCTGATCTCCTGGCAAACTTGGAATGCTTATTCAGATGCCTGGTGACAGAAACACTGAGGGCTGTAGTGAGTTGTCACAGTGTCCATCTATCTGCCCAGCAGGCGATGCTGTGATCAATATAGAAAAATCATTAAAACGGCAGAAGATTGCAGTTTAAGTTGATTGAAAGTAGCCTGAAGCTCCATGCTTCAAGGCAAGTGTTCAAATTTACATAGTTCGACTTATTCTGATATCGGCTACCCATCCATCGATTCAGGCAGAGTTCAAGAGACAGTAGTGTTTTATTCTCAGTAGGTAGACAAAAATGCTGGAGAAACTCAGCGGGTGCAGCAGCATCTATGGAGCGAAGGAAATAGGCAACGTTTCAGGTCGAAACCCTTCTTCATTTTATTGTCACATATCCCAGATAGAACAATGATATTCTTACTTGCAGCAGCACAACAGAATATGTAAACATAGTAAACAATATGATAAACGAGAAAGAAAAAAACAAGGTTTGCAAAGTTATGGAATCAAGGTAAGGTACATGGTGTTTAAATATTTAGGAAGGAACTGCAGATGGTGCATTACTACCGAAAATAGACTGGAAATGCTGGAGTAATTCAGCGGGTCAGGTCAGTGATGATGCCTGGCCCGTTGAGTTACTCCAGCATTTTGTGTTTATAAATGGTGTTCAAATGCATAACGTCATATTTTAATTAAACAGCAAAAAGGCTTGAGGGGCTAATTTGTCTATTCACCGAAGCAGCCCACATCCCTTGTGTATCCTGTCCATCATTGTATGTCTTGATTAGTACAGGTGTCTGAGGTTATGGGGAGAAGGCAGGAGAATTGGGTTAGGAGGGAGAGATGGGTCGGCCATGTTTGAATGGCGGAGTAGACTGGATGGGCCAAATGGCCTAATTCTACTCGTATTGTAATCATATGACCTTATGATTACAGTGCTGTAACCTTAAATTTTTATCAACCAGGGGATGTTGTAATTGATTGAAGCACATTAACAACTGAGTTACTCCAGCATTTTGCGTCTATCTTTGGTTTAAACCAGCATCTGCAATTCTCATCACTGAGCCATTGCGGGTCTCAAAACTAAAATGAGATCATGTCAAATGTTGACGCATCCACACAGAAATATATATCACATTTATTTGGTGGCCTGTGGAGGAGGACATATCATGCATTGGGACACTGTTTAAAAACTGTTTCTAATATCATAATTTGACATCTAATTTTATTTTGAGACCTGTAATGACTCAGATGAGAATTCTCACAGCTTTAAATAATTTTCCATATTGTTTCTGCCTGATTAGTTGAACAGCTCTGGTATTCCTCCAATGCACATCTAAGTATCCCATCTGTAGACTTTGGACTAGAAGTGCAGGGGTACTTTACGCGACCTTTACAGGCGACTGCCGCGACCCGTGATAGGTCGTGAGAGGTCACCTGTGACATGTCGCCAGGGGTTACCTGTATGGTCTTGAGAGGTCTCCTATGGTCGTGAAAGGTCGCCAAAGAGTCATAGTGTCTTTCTGGTCGCCCCGGAATTTTAAATGTTGAAAATTCCGGAAACCTATCAAGGGGTCACAGCAGTCACCCGTAAAGGTCACGTAAGTGGGACAGGCCCTTAAGGATAGTAAATTACAGTATAAGGTGCAACAGTAATTAAAAAAATAAATGGTGCCAGGATCTGGTATTGGGGGATGAAAAATATATAAAAGTTGGTATATCCCTTTTTGCATGTTTTTTTATAATAGAGTGATTGTTTCCCTTCCTTCCTTCCTTCCTTCCTTCCTTCCTTCCTTCCTTCCTCCCTCCCTCCCTCCCTCCCTCCTTCCCTCCTTCCCTCCTTCCCTCCCTCCTTCCCTCCCTACTAGGGTCCCTATTTCCCTTAATTTTCTTCTCTAACTCTTTCTTTAATGGGCTTTTTTTCCAACACTCTCTCGTACCTTCACGATTCTCTCTCTCACTTTCTATACTTCCTTTATTTCTATCTTTCTTAAAGCTCAAAAAATGAAGGGGTACAACAAATGCAATAAGATATATGTGGCTTGTACTACTGTAACTTATTGTACATCTAATTAAAAAAATTAAAAAAGGATAGTAGATTACATTGAGGTAGTACACGAGAGTTGCCATTTTCCTGGCAGCATCTTGTACCCCTCGAGTTCAGAATTGTTCAAATGTTAGAGTTTTATTTTGGCCATAAAGGCCCGTTGACCTGGGGTTGGCCTGGCCAGGTGATATTGTTGATGGCCTCCACCGCTGGTGCCCGAATGCACGATTAATGAACACATTGCGAAAAAACAAAATAATGATGTTTAACTTTCCAGAGGTGCCAGTACTGGCATGTACCGTAACAGAAAAAGCCTGCCCATGGCTATCAGATCCCCAAACTAATCACCTCCTGCACACCTGCTTCCTGGACAAGATGGCAAATAATTTTAATCGACAATCAATTATTTCATTATTGCATTTTCTTTTTCAGATTGCACCATAGTATAAAGATATAGCAGCGAAAAAGGCCCTTTGGCCCACTTAAAGTCTAAGCTGACCATTGATCACCTATTCATACTAGTTCCATGTCATCCATGCATTCACATCCTACACACAAGGGGCCATTTACAGAGCCAAATTAACCACTGCAAGTCTGGATACTTTCAAGAGAAAGTTAGATACGGCTCTTAAAGATAGCGGAGTCAGGGGATATGGGGAGAAGGCAGGAACGGGGTACTGATTGAGGAAGATCAGCCTTGATCACATTGAATGATGGTGTAGAGATTGATGATGTAGAGAGATAAAGAACAAAGAATGATCTCTCTACATCACCTTCTAGATCAGGGGTTCCCAGCCTTTTTCGTCCCGTTTACCCCTGGCAACTTTAATAGCACATAACAATGCTATTTAACTTATTTATGAACAAGTAATGATGAACATATATTGGTATACCAGAACCAAACACAGCCATTCAATGAGAAACATAGAAAAAAGGTGCAGGAGTAGGCCATTCGGCCCTTCAAGCCTGCACCGCCATTCGATATGATCATGGCTGATCAACTCAGTATCCTGTACCTGCCTTCTCTCCATACCCCCTGATCCCTTTAGCCACTAGGGCCACATCTAACTCCCTCTTAAATATCAGTATCAGTATATCTTTATTGTCATTTTCCTGAGTACTCACATACCCAGAGGAAACAAAAAAACGTTGCTCAACCAGTGTCCATTCAGTGTGCAGTACAAATAACAACAAATAAATAGAAATAAAAATACATATATCATGAACAAATTAAATTAAACACTCTACACTCTACTAAACAAATATAGCCAATGAACTGTGTGGCCTCAATTACCTTCTGTGGCAGAGAATTCCACAGATTCACCACTCTCTTGTGTGAAAAAAATATGTGTAAATTCAGAATCAACAAATTTACCCCCTGGTAGGTGAAATACTGAAATTTCAGATTCAGATTCAATTTTAATTGTCATTGTCAGTGTACAGTACAGAGACAACGAAATGCATTTACCCCCTGAATTACCCCTGAGGGTAAATTTACCCCAGGTTGGGGGCACTCGGTCTAGATCTCTTGTTTCCTTTCATCTGACCATAGATTATATTTTGACGGATGCAAAGACTACAATATAATCTTTGCATTTGACTAATCTGAAGAAGGGTCTCGACCAGAAACGTCACACATTCCTTCTCTCCAGAGATGCTGCCTGTCCCCGCTGAGTTACTCCAGCACTTTGTGTCTTTCTTCGGTGTAAAACAGCACCTGCAGTTCCCCTCCCACACACCAACAAAGCTCAGTCAGGCAGCAAGAGACGGGACCAGTTGAAGAGCGGAACCATTGTGCTGCAGCTGGAGCTGGGGCCGCGGCACTGATGTGGCTGTGGGCTGCGGCGAGGCGAGGCCTGTGGGCGGGCGCCGTCACTCCGAGACCCCGGGCTCAGGCCCAGGCCCACCCCGGCCCCGGCCGCTGGGGCTCCCCGCCGACCAGGGCGTTCAACGACGGGGGTGAAGCGGCCGAGCCCGACGAGCAGCAGCAACTAGAGGAGTTAATCAGGTGTGTAGTGTAGTGCAGTGTAGTGTAGGAAAGAGCCGCAGATGCTGGTTTAAATCAACGATAGAGACACAATGCTGGAGTATTTTAAATGCTGGAGTCAGCGGGACAGAGGCAACATACTGGAGTAACTCAGCAGCATCTCTGGAGAGAAGGAATGGGGGAGAAAGAGAAGGGGGATGGGTGAGAAAGAGAAGGGATGGGGGGGAGAAAGAGAAGGGATGGGTGAGAAATGAGGATAAATGGGTGATAAAGAGAAGGCATGTGTGAGAAAGAGCTCCTCCAGCATTTTCTATCTACTCTACGGTGTAAACCAGCATCTACAGTCCCTTCACTTAGTAACTAACTAATTGTGCATCAACTAAACTAACCAGTATAATTAACCAAAACCATGCCAAGTTATGTTTTAGTGCCCTACAGATCTGAAACAGGCCCTTCGGCCCGTCTCCTCCATGCTGACCCAGATGACCAACTGAGCCTGGTCCAAATGTTTTGATGCTGTTGAAACTCCCAATATTTGCTTGCAGGGAAATACTTCCAGTTATGTTTTGATGTCAATGCTGCAGGAAACTAGCACTAAGATTAATTATTTAATGTTCTCTGTTCTAGATAGTTTGCTGGGATCTGGGGCTTTTTGAAAAAAAATCCATGTTGTTTGCATTTATGGGCTTTTCTTAAATGTCCGTGAAATTAAGAAATAATTACCTGCCAAGCTTTGTCCTGCCCCTCCTCTCTTCCAGCTTTCTTACCCTCTCCCCTCTAAACTCAGTCTGAAGAAGGGTTCCTGAAATGTCACCGACTCATGTTCTCCAGAGATTACTGCCTGACCCGCTGAGCTTCTCCAGCACTTTGTGTCCTTTTGCGTAAACCAGCATCTACAGTTCTTTGTTTCTACACAATTAAGATTCAGCTACTCTGCTGAGGGTTGGGGATAGATTGATTCAGAGTTGCTGAAGAGTAGCTGGGGGACACACCCACCCCCCCAACCTTTCAGGACAAGAGTGAACCAGATAGTTAATGACACAAAAAGCCAGGGAAACCCAGCGGGTCAGGCAGCATTTCTGGAGAGAAGGAATGGGTGACATTTCGGGTCAAGACCCTTCATTAGACAAAGGTACAGAGAAGAATTATGAGGATGTTGCTAGGACTTGAGGATGTGAGCTATAGGGAGAAGTTGAGTAGGCTGGGACTCTATTCCTTGGAGGGCAAGAGGATGACGGGTGATTGCATAGAGGTGTATAAAATCATGAGAGGAATAGATCGGGTAGATGCACAGGGTCTTGCCCAGAGTAGGGGAATCGAGGACAAGAGGACATAGGTTTAAGGTGAAGGGGAAAGGATTTAGTAGGAATCTGAGGAGTAACTTTCTCACACAAATGGGTGGTGCGTGTATGGAATGAGCTGCCAAAGGAGGTAGTTGCGCCAGGGACTATCCCAAGATTTAAGAAACAGTTAGACAGGTACACGGATAGCATAGGTTTGGAGAGATATGGACCAAACGCGGGTAGGTGGGACTAGTGCAGCTGGGACATGTTGGCCAGTGTGGGCAAGTTGGGCCGAAGGGCCTGTTTCCACGCTGTATCCCTCTACGACTCTATGAACCAAAACAAATAGCCTGCTCTGAAGCATCATTCAGACGGAAAAGAAAGTTTAAACAATGTTTGCAATGACACATGGTTAGTTTGTACCGTTTGTAAAAGATCTTTTTTGACAAGTGGATTTTTGGAAGGATCATGCTGAGCATCTCCCCTTAACCTGCAGGGCTGAGAAGAGAAAGTGGAAAGCCATAAAATACCGGAAAATTCAGGCGGAGTTTGAGAGTGGCGGAGCTCCAACGAGAACTCTAACTACAGAGGCCCTGCAGCAAATCAGGTAACCGTTACACAGAAAGCATCTGATCGGGATTGAGGTCCTATCGGGATGCATCATATCATGCGTGAAATGTAATTGGGGTTGGGTGGGGAAGGAAAAATGTGCGGGTAACCAGAGCACTCAGGGAGACCCATGTGGTCACAGGACGAGTGTGCAGACTCCACACAGACAGTGCCTGAGTCAAGGTCGATTATGGGTGTTTGGACCGAAGATAGACACACAAATGCTGCAGTAACTCGACGGGACAGGCAGCATCTCTGGATAGTAGGAATGGGTGACGTTTCGGGTCGAGACCCTCTTTAGACTGAAAGTCACGGGAAAGGGAAACGAGAGATATAGAAGATGATGTAGCGAGATTAAGAACAATGAATGAAAGATATGAAAAAAAGTAATGATGAAGGAAACATGCCATTGGTGGGTGAGAATAAAAAGCTGGTGCGACTTGGATGGGGTGGAGTGGGGGGTGGGTTGTGGGGGGGGATAGAGAGAGAGAGGGAATGCCTGGGTTACAAGGTTGGAGAAATCAAAATTCATACCACTGGGCTGTAAGCTGCCCAAGCAAAATATGAGATGCTGTTCCTCCAGTTTGTGTTTAGCCTCACTCTAACAATGGAGGTGACCTAGGACATATAGGTCAATGTGGGAATGGGAAGGAGAATTAAAGTGTTTAGCAACTCGGAGATCAAAAGGACAAAGGACATTTATTGTCACATACACCATTTCTGGTGTAGTGAAATTTGAGTTGCCATTTGCAGCACACCAACAAAAGTAAGACAACACATTAAAGAAGAATTTAACATAAAACATAAAAAGATCCCCCCACAATTGTTCCCACTGTGAGGGAAGGCACAAAGTCCAGTCCTCTTCTCCTTATTCACCCATGGTCGTGACTATTGAGGCCTCCGCAGTTGCCGCAACGGCGGCCCGATGTTCAGGCCCTCTCGCTGGGAGATGGGACTTGGTCGTCGGGAGAACACTATTCAGCGGCTTGGAGTGTCTGGAACAGCCGCTTGCTGCCAGAGACTGCGGCTCCAGAAGTCCACAGGTAGGTTCAGGCGGACTTGCTACTTTCCCTACATGTTGGAGGGCTACTTTATTTCTCCATCTACTCCTTCCTACCAAATAACAAGTGCCGGTCGGTGTAATCTCTCTCCCAGTGTTCGGTGCTGGATTTGAGCTGATGTTCTTGCTTGCTTGGTGTGTTGCAGGTTTTTGAAGGCACAGTTTCCGGAGGAGTGGAGCGTGTCACAGCTGGCCGAGGGGTTTTCGGTGAGCGAGGACGTCATCCGGAGAGTTCTGCGGAGTAGGTTTGTCCCTTCGCCGGAGAGGAGGATGAAACAGGATGCGACAGTTGCAGCACTGAACCCGACTCTCTCGCCCCGAACGAAACAAGCGGCCATCGGTTTACCGCAGAACTCAGTCCTGGCCGACTACAAACTGGTGGCGGATAAGGCACCTCTGGCCAGACTATCTCCGGGGCCAGACGCTCTTCCCGTTCTCCCTCCGAGCAGAGCCGGGGAGAAGAAGGTGGGAAGATCCAAGCCAATCCAGCAGAGAACTGGTATCGAGCTCGCTGACCAAGGTGGGGTTGTGAAGGCCAACACCAGGAGGAAGGGAGCAACTGGCAAAGGGAGGGGGAAAGGCAGGGAACTCTGTGACACCTCCAGCGATGAGCAGCTTGATACTGCTGGGAAAATGGACCAGGAATTGGAGGAACTCGCTGGCAGAGGGAAGGAAAATCACATTGTCGTTGTCCAGAAAGACCATGAGTTTTATGACCAGGATGGCAATTTCCTTTATAGGATTAGTAAACACTTAAATAATCCCAAACAGGAAGACTGACATGCATTTAGTGTTTGTGAAAGAGGGAGACAGATGTCTGTGGCCCCTTTCATTGCCTGGTGGGATCTCAAGAGCAAAGATCCTATAGCGGAGCAAGATAAACCACTCCTGCTAAATGCAATGGGCTGACGTGTAGTATGCAACGGACCGGAACGTGGGCCTTTTCTTCATCCATTTCCGTAACCCGACCCGACTTGCGGTGTAATCGAAGTTGTGGGGGAACAGTTTGTGTTAATAAATTAAAATTCTGAAAATGATGAGAAGATTTTTACCAAAGAACTTTTATTTTTACGAGGACGTTTCCGTAACCGGCTTCCGTCTCCGCACTAGTATCTTTGCTCCGCTACGGGATCTTTGGTGCGGAGACGGAAGCCGGTTACGGAAATGGGGCCGAAAATTATCCATGAATCTGCCCATGACCGAACTACATCTTTTTCGCCGAGTGATCTACCTTGCTCGCTATAGGATCTTTGCTCAAGAGTGTTTCACAACTGGTCAAGTAATTTTGACTTGCAGTCACATTTGTTCTGTAGCAAAAAAAAGCCACCAATCTGCACACAGCAAGATCCCACGGCAGCAGCATGGTAATGAGGTGATCATTTTTTTGTCACACTTTGGGGATAAAATCTTATCGGAGCACCACTGAGAACTTCTGTACATTTGAAAAGTCATAAGGTCATAATGAATAGGAGTAGAATTAGGCCATTCAGCCCATCAAGTCTAAACTGCCATTCAATCGTGGCTGATCTATCTCTCCCTCCAAACCCCATTCTCCTGCTTTTTCCCTATAACCTCTGACACCTGTGCTACTCAAGAATCTAGCCAAGTGCTAATCAAGGGCTATAAGATCTTTGTTTACTGTCTTATCTGAGGTGCTTCACCTCTGGGAAGTGCAGGCACTGATTGAGATAGTGGCAGTCTGATGTGGAGGGAGTAAAGCGACAGACATGTTGGGTATCAGCTGTGGAATTCTTGGATGGATGATATTGAGTGTTGAAGCCATTGGGGAGTCCCTGCCTCAGAGAGCACCTTGTGTTAAACAAGATTGCCTACGGTCAAAGCTTTTGAAATGCTTCTGTGAATGTTCCCAGAGTGGACGTAATAAACTGAAATTAAAGCCAATTCTGATCATCCTTCCATGGTGTGGTGTGGTGTGGTTCTTTCAGTATTAAGTTAAAATGTTTGTATGCACCATCTCTTCACACACTCTCAAATCAACTGGTTTGGACTCTGCAGGCCACCTGCTATTTCTGATAGAAATAAAGAACTGCAGATGCTGGTTAGTATACAATAGGACACAAAGTCCTATTATCTTTAAATCTTTGACCGCCGGCCTGCGGCCTACACCATCTCGAAGCCGCGGTCTCTGGTGGGGAGGCACCGATTCAGGACTTACCTTGTCTGAACATCCGGACGCCCGCAGCGATGGCTGCGGAGGGCTGAGGTCCCGACCACGGGGGAAAATGGAGGAGGACTGGCCAAATTTTTGTGCCTTCCACCACAGTGATGAATGCTGTGGTGGATGTCTGTGTTAAATTGTTATTGTGTTTTTGTGTGTTCTTTATCATTGTACCGCTGCTGGCAAATTCATTTCACTTGCACTTTATGTGCAATGTGACAAATAAAACCGTATTGTATTGTATTGTAAGTGCTGGAGTAACTCAGCAGGTCAGGCAGCGTCTTTGGAGAGCATGAATAGATGACGTTCTGAGTCAAGATCTTCAGACTTTCCGTGGCCTGGGGGAGATGCTACACGGTGTTTATTTGTGTGCGGGGTTGCAGCCCTTGGATGTTTGAAGGGGGACTTTCAGCTAGTGCTTGCAGTTCAGCCTCTCCTTGCCTTTGGGCCCCTGATGTGGATGGGGGTGAATCAATCAAGTGTCCATCTCCTCAGTCTTCTGGGCCTGGCCAAAATGCCATTCACAGGTCCAGGCAACAGCTGTTGAGGGGTCTGTCTGAATCAACTGTCTGCTGAGGTTCATGTCCTTCATGTCCACTCCCTCTTCTCCCCTCTCCCATCAGGCAAAAGATGTGAAAACAAAAAAGATCAGGCACAGAATTATGAAAACGCACATCTCCAGATTCATTGACAGTTTCTTCCCAGCTGTTATCGGGCATCTGAATCATCCTACCACAACCAGAGAGCAGTCCAGAGCTATCTACCTCATTGGTGACCCTTGGACTATCCTTGATCGGATTTTGCTGGGATTACCTTGCTCTAAACGTTATTCCCTTATCGTGTCTTGACAGTAGGTAAATCGAGGATCATAGGTTCAAGGTGAAGGGGAAAATGTTTAATCTAACAGGTAACATTTTCATACAGAGGGTGGTGGGTGTATGGAACAAGCTGCCAGAGGAGGTAGTTGAGTCTGAGACTATCCCAACATTTAAGAAACAGACAGGTACATGGATAATTTGGACTAAGCGCAGGCAGGTGGGACTAGTGTAGCTGGGACATGTTGGTTGGTGTAGGTAAGTTGGGCCGAAGGGCCTGTTTGCACACTGTATCACTCTATGACTGTATCTATACACTGTAAATGGATCGATTGTAATCATGTATTGTCTTTCTGCTGACTGGTTAGCATGCAATAAAAGCTTTTCACTGTACCTCGGTACCAAATATACTAAACTGAACTAAATATCCAGATGTTCTCAGGGAGGGTTCAGATGAAACCCACTGGTTTACTGAAGGCCTTGCTCGACTGGTGGACTAGCAGAAGCCAGGGGAAGCATGCCACAGGAGTTGCTGTGCTCAAGGATAGCCGAGGATAAGATTTCAATTTTTTTTTAAAGTACACAAAGTGCTGGAGTAACTCAGCAGGTCAAACCACATTCCAAGAAACCACATTCCAGGAGATGGCGCTTTGGGTCAGGATCCGTCAGAACTGCTGAGTTAGTTATTCCAGCACCTTTTGTTAAATTGTGACCTTTAGTCTGAAGTAACACATTTTTAAAAAATCCAACATGTTCAGGTTGTGGAGCATATGACAGGATGGTTTAGTTTACTGTCACTTGTATCAAGTTACAGTGTAAAGCTGTGTTTGAATAGAAGGGTGGAGATTGTTAAGGGTTATTGCGTTTGAGACGCACATAGATAGATAGATAGATCCTTTATTGTCATTCAGACCTTTCGGTCTGAACGAAATGATGTTGCCTGCAGTCATACACAGAAACAATAATAACAAAACATACAATAAACACAAATTAAACATCCACCACAGTGAGTTCACCAAGCACATCCTCACTGTGATGGAGGCAAAGTCTTAGTCTCCGTCTCTTCCCTCCTTGTTCTCCCTCTGCGCTGAGGCGATCGATCCAGGCCGAAGATGCCGTCCTCCAGTCCAGCGGACCTCCGTGGTGATGTCGCCGCCACCGAAAGCCGGAATGCCGTCTCCGCTCCGGATCTCCAGATTGTTTGAGACTACTAAACTCAAACAAAAATCTGAACTTTAATAGCCTATTGCACTTTATATGCTTATTTATGTGTGTGTGTATATATATATATATATATATATATATATATATGTATATATATATATATATATTCAATGGTATAAGGACACACTGATCTGTTCTGTATTTACTTATGCCTACAATATTCTATAGTGTGGAAGCAATTTAATCTATTGTATTTAATCTAAGAACCACTGTTGTTTGTTATACTATTCTTATACCAATGTAAAGCACTTTGCCCAACGAAATTGGTTTTTAAATGTGCTATATAAATAAAAATGGCTTGACTTGACTTGAAAGCAAGAATTTCATTGTCCTATCTGGGACATAAAATGACAATAAACTTTCTTGAACTCTTGACAAAGTCTGTTAAGGTTTGATTGGGCAGGTGGGTAGAATTAGTGACAAAGGCTGGAGGTGAAGAGCAGATAAAAGGGGGTTCAGCCCCGGGCAATAGCAGCTTGTGCCGAGGACGAGTGCAGGTTTGGGGGCGGGTTTGTGCCCTTAGCCGGGCACGCTGTGGGTGCCTCTCTGCTCCTCCCCTGGACACACAGCGCCATGGCCTCAGACGTGCAGCGAATCCTTGACGCTGCCGATTTTGCGGCGAGAAAACACAAAAGCCAGCGGCGCAAAGACCCGGAGCAAACCCCGTACATCAACCATCCCCTGGGTAAGGAAAATGGGGGGTGGGGTCCGCTCGGCCCGTTTGTAAATTACTAAGGAAATCCCTCCCGCGTTCACTGTATCCAAACACAAGGTTTGCTACAATCTATTTCCTGTTCCCGGAGTACAGGCTGTTTCGCAGAAAGAGAGACATATATTTCAAGGTGTCTTGTATTGTTTCAGTCGTAAATTACTTTTGAATGGTTGGCCCACTGTCACCAGCAGGCCATTCGGTCCAACACTAGCAGAAAGGTCCCAAAACACCACCTATCCATGTTCTCCAGAGGTGCTGCCTGACCCGCTGAGTTACTCCAGCACTATCTATGCCATATACTGTCGCCTTGTGAGCTATACAGCAGTACATTCCCACAGCCAACGAAAGATAGGTACTCTATTTTGACCAAGGTGGAGAAACGTTGAAGTCCTTTAAGCTGTGAGTTTTGCAGGATAGAAAAGTTAATGCTCTGAGTCATTAAGAGACTGTACAGAGTTTTACTGCAACTGTGAGGGGTCCCACAGTTGAAGCCATTGCTGATTGTGGGGTGACAACTTGCGGGTTATTTTTATGAAGAACACCAGTGTTGGTGAAGATAGACACAAAAAACTAGAGTAACTCAGCAGGACAGGCAGCATCTCGGGAGAGAAGGAATGGGGTGACTTTTCAGCCTGAAGAAGGGTCTCGACCCGAAACGTCACCCATTCCTTCTCTCCAGAGATGCTGCCTGTCCCGCTGAGTTACTCCAGCTTTTTGTGTCTACACTTTAAACAGGCATCTGCAGTTCCTTCCTACACATTTCAGAAGAACATCAGTGTTAGTGAACTCTACCTTCCAAATGACACACACGTTTTCTTCACAGAGCTGAGTGTTTATAACTTCCTCAAAAGGCAATGGAAAGAGTCTTTCAAACAGCCAGACATAAAAACAGCTTTTTTTCCACGAGCAGTAGCCCTACTCAATAACCAAAAATCTGTAGTCTCCTTTTGCTCTGGTATTTTATTTAATTCACATGTTTAATCAATAATGTTTTATTATTAATGTTTAATGTGTCATTCCTAACTGTCACTGTATATCGTTGTCACTTGCGGGCGGAGCACCAAGGCAAATTCCTTGTATGTGAATACTTGGCCAATAAACTTCTTCAGAATGAATGAATGAATAAGGGTTTCGGCCCGAAACGTTGCCTATTTCCTTCGCTCCATGGATGCTGCCCCACCTGCTGAGTTTCTCCAGCACTTTTGTCTACATTCATTCATAATGTCGAGACTGAGATAGATAAATTCCTGATGGGGGAAATGTTACCGGAGGCAAGCAGCAAGCAGGGTTGAGGTTACAATCAGATTGGTCATCATCGTATTAATTGGTGGAGTGGTTTGGAGATGCTTACTCCTACTTCTAATCAGTGCTTGGAGGTGTTTCATTTCTCTGTGTTAAGCTCACTGTAATACAAAGGGATGGCAGATGCTGGTTTATACCAAAGATAGATGCAAAATGCTGAAGTAACTCAGTAGATCAGGCTGTGTCTCTGGAGAAAATTGATAGGTAATGTTTTGGGTTGGGAACCTTCTTCCAGTGAAGGGTCCTGACCAAAAACATCACCTGTCCATGTTCTCCAAAGATGATGCCTGACCCGTTGAGTTATTCAAGCATTTTGTGTCTAACTTTGTCATCTACAATTATTTATTTTGAACAGCCAGTCCCCTTGATTATTTCTCTTTCAAATAGAAACATATACAATTCTTAAGGGATTGGACAGGCTAGATGTTCCCCATGTTGGGGGAGGCCAGAACCAGGGGTTTAAGAATAAGGGGTAGGCCATTTAGGACTGAGATAAGGAAAAACTTTTTCACCCAGAGAGTTGTGAATCTGTGGAATTCCTTGCTCCCTCACATGCCTGCCCCCTCTTTCCATACAGAGCTCATTTTCTAAGATGATACCTTACTCTTTCCTCCATGTGTAGTGCACTGCACACTTTACACACCAGATCCTGTCAGCAATGATTCATTTTTGTTTCTTTCTCTGATTGTGTTGAACATTTGCCAATGAGAATGTTACAGGTTGGGAATTGCTTTTCTTTCTGTTTATAGGCGTTTCTCGAATCCTGTCCCATGAAGCAGCAATTACAGATGTGGTTGTCTTGCAGGTGAATATCTTTTAAATTATCTCCTTAGTGAGTCTATCTTGGCCGTTTAAGGATGTTGTTGCCTGGGCTTCACACAGTTCCCTTCTATCTACCCTTTATGAATGATAGAGATTTTTACTTTAGAGAGCAGAAAATGGGCCCATCGGCTCACCAAATCCACGCTGACCAGCGATCATTCCGTACACTAGCACTATCCTATACACTAGGGACAATTTACAATTTTACCGGCCAATTAACCTACAAACCTGGACATCTTTGGAGTGCGGGAGGAAAAAGGAACACCCGGAGAAAACCCCCGCAGTCACAGGGAGAACGTGCAAACTCCGTACTGACAGCACCTGTAGTTAGGATCTCTGACGCTGTAAGGCAGCAGCTCTACTGCTGCGCCACTGTGCATCCAGATCTTGGCAAAATAGCAGACCATTCGATCCGAAAGGCCTGTGCCCGTACACTTGCGTGTTATGTCTGAAACTAGGTTCCCCTCTCATTCATAAAGATACTTTATGATTTATTATTACACAACACTCCCCCTGCATAAGGCCATATTACATGATGTTTAAGAAAGAACTGTAGATGCTGGAAGGTAGACAAGAAATGCTGGAGAAACTCAGTGGGTGAGGCAGCATCTATGGAGACAAGAAATGCTGGAGAAATCCACAGATGCTACCTCACCTGCTGAGTTTCTCCAGCATTTTCTGTCTACCTCAGATTATGTGATATTGTTTTCGAACCTCTGATCGAGAGCTGAATGTTGCACCAACCAAGTGTTGGCCTAGTTGGGACTGGGATGCCCCTGTGCTTTCTGACCTAGATCCTCCTGTGCTTTCCCTCAAGGCCGCACTTCTCCATGACACGGTTGAGGACACTGACACCACGCTGGCAGAGATCGAGGAGAAGTTTGGAGAGAAGGTCCGGAGTGTCGTTGCCGAGGTGACGGACGATAAAGCCCTCTCGAAGGCGGCGCGGAAGGAGCTTCAGATCCAGCACGCGCCCCACTGCAGCCGTGAAGCCAAACTGGTGAAACTGGCAGACAAACTGTACAATCTGCGGGATCTCAAGCGCTGCACGCCAAGAGGTCAGTGCCATTCTGACTCCGACTCTCAGCTCGGATCCACGTCTTGTGTCTATCTCCAAGGGTGTTACTCTTTATGCCATTGTTCCCCCACTCTTGACTTGAATCCACTGACCTCAGGCCTATTGAACATGCAACAATACAGTGAAAGGGACAGGCCCTTCAGACCATAGCCTGAAATACTCTCTAGAATTTAGGAGATTGAGAGGGGATCTTATAGAAACTTACAAAATTCTTAAGGGGTTGGACAGGCTAGATGCAGGAAGATTGTTCCCGATGTTGGGGAAGTCCAGGACAAGGGGTCACAGCTTAAGGATAAGGGGGAAATCCTTTAAAACCGAGATGAGGAGAACTTTTTTCACACAGAGAGTGGTGAATCTCTGGATCTCTCTGCCACAGAGGGTAGTTGAGTCCAGTTCATTGGCTATATTTAAGAGGGAATTAGATGTGGCCCTTGTGGCCAAGGGGATCAGGGGGTATGGAGAGAAGGCAGGTACGGGATATTGAGTTGGATGATCAGCCATGATCATATTGAATGGCGGTGCAGGCTCGAAGGGCTGAATGGCCTACTCCTGCACCTAATTTCTATGTTTCTATGTTAGTCTGAGCTGAACATGATGCCAAGACCAACTCTTACCTGCCTGCACATAATCCATATCCCTTCCTATCCAAAAGATTCTCAAACGCCACTAATGCATCTGCCTTCACCACCACCCCAGCAAGGGCATTCAGGCACTCACCACTCTCTGTGTGTTAAAAAATACCTGTCCTGCATATCTTTAAACTTTGCCACTCTCGCCAGATAGCTATATCCTCTGGGATTTGATTCTTCCATCCTGGAGGAAAAGGTTCTGACTGTCTTCCCTGAACTGAAAGGATCACTGGGCCATTCAGTCAAGAGTCGGCCAAGTGGTGGAACTGAGTCACATGCGGGCAAGATAAATGATGAATGAATGAATGAATGAATGAATGAATGAATGAATGAATGACTGAATGAATGAATGGATGAATTAATTAATTGATTAATTATACTTTATTGTCACAGGTGACAAGTCACAGTGATATTCTTTGTTTTGCATACCCAAGATATGCCACATAAAGGGTGTCGATAAAGACTGAGTAAATATGGCATACACCCTTTGCTGCTGGAAGTTGTCAACCACATGGTTTTGTCTGATAATCCAGTAGCTGTATGGACGCCATCTCTGGGACTGGCTTCTCATTCCAGATTTAATAAATTAGGTTTTGGTTCATTAGGTTTTGAATTCATGCCTCTGGACACTTAAAGTTACCCAGTAGGAGAGTCTGAAGGGTCCCAAACCAAAACATTGGCTATCCATGTTTTCCAGAGATGTTGCCTGACCCACTGAGTTACTTCAGCACTTTGTGTCTTTTGCCACTCCTTGCCACTTCACATGCCTGCCCCCTCTCTCCCATACTGAGCTAATTTCCTAAGATGGTGCCGTATTCTTTCCTCAAATTGAAATGCACTGTACACTTTACACACAAGATGCCATTTGCAATGATTCATTTTAGCTTCTTTCTCTGATTGTAATTTGAACATTTGCCAATGAGACTGTTGCTTCCACAGTTCGCTGTGCTGCCCATGCCCTCAGCCCTGGTGTTGGGATAAATACCCTGACCAACTGAATAGGGAATCAAAGGTTTGTTGGTCAATACATTATGAAAGACAAATGTTGCATTTGGCTACAAACGTCCCTCCACCAAAGTATGTGGCATAGAGGAATGTGATAAGATGCTACATTATGGCCGGTTTGCATTAGAGTGGGGAATGGATTGTACCAGAGGGTAGAGACACCTCTACATGGTTGGAACCTTATCTTACTCTGACTTCTATTGAATCATTGCTCAGGATGGACCGAGGAAAGAGTTGAAGAATATTTCATCTGGGCTTCCAAAGTAGTCGCTGGACTTCAAGGGACGAATCAGACCCTGGAAAATAGCCTGGCTGGTCTGTTTAAAGAACGAAACATTTTCACTCGGTAATGGGTCACCGGTTAACTGATTCTGTGTGGCCTTTCTTAACGGACGCACAATGTAGAATGTTACTGTAATATGCACAACTTTAAATATCCATCTTGTTCCAAGATAAAGCTAAACATTGAAGAATCATTTCCTCTTCATGCTATTTGTCTTTGGACTGAATAAATCTGTGCCGTGAATTCCTCTGTACGTACCTCATTTGAATTAAATGTTGGCTGTTTAGTTTGACAAAGCATGTTGTGTCTTGCACCTGAAATTATCTTCCAAGCCAAGATCATTGACATTTGGGAGACTTGAGCCCTGAAAGTTGCAAGTGTATTGGCACTCTTTGACTGCTATCCCAGAAGAGGATCTGATTTTATCCACTACAATTTTCCCAGTAGGGTGGATTTGAAGATTGGACCAGTTTTTTGAGGGGGACTGTGATGGGCAAACGGCAAGGTGTGTCCAGAGTGGGAGCAGCAACAGAAAAGGCGGAAATCCCCTCTGCAGCTTCCGCTTAGACCTTTAGATGTGTTCCATAGGATAGCACACAAAACAAAGTGTCCGGCTTGTTTCACTTACTCTATCTTGATTAAATAGAGGTCCCTCTTCAAAAGAATGTATCTTACATTTTTCATTCGCATAAAAAGGATTTGAGAGATGGTAACATTATTATTTGGCTTGAAGGGGACTGTTTTAAAATTTGTTTTTTATTACATTAAACCCATTTAAAGGTTTGAATCTATCACATCTTGGATGGGGGAGAAATCCTTGGTGCAGATTTTAAACAACACTTGTACTTTGTTACGTATATTGTCGGTTTCTTGGAATTTTGTTTAGAAAATAAAACACGTCTGCTGGAAAACTACCCGGTTCCTCCTGTTTTGTACTGTTAATATGGAAGTGTTCTTGGACGTTGGGGGGCCCTACTAAAGAAATTAAAAAAAAAGGTATTCGTCACTATACAAGATCTTGAAGCTGTGAACAAAGGGAGGAAGCCCAGGGGGAAGTCGGCAGTGTCAGCGAAAGCAAATCACTTAATGTTTGGGCCATGTTTACTCACAATTACCAAGCAGAGGCTTTGAAATAGGGGGGGGGGTGCCTTACAATCTGGAGTGGGAGGGGATTTGGTGTTTGCGCCAGGGTTGCCGTGTAAATCCACAAAGTAGGGAAGGGGCGGGTCCAGGTGGGAGGGACCTTCAAGAGGTTGGGAGGGGGAAAGGACAAATTGTTACAGGGGGAGGTGAGAAAACACAGAGGAATGAAGAGAGTACCGTCCCCTGTATTAAATACTGAGGACAGGATCTATTATGTAGGGATTCGAGCAGACTGCACAAGATTGGTTGACAACCACGTGATTGTCAGGAATTGATCAGGGCTGAGGAGCAGATGAAGGAATACACAGGATACGTAAAACTTGGCCAGGGGTTTTACCACCAAAAAGAGCTCTAGTTAAGCCCAACCAGGGGAGGCCAAATATAAACTTACAAAATTCTTAAGGAACGGCCAGGACATGCAGGAAACATCAAAAAAATGCCCCCTGTAAGGGAAGGAAGGGGGGTCACAGATTAAGGAAACCCAGCGTGAAAAGAAAATCAGGGCACAACAGAGATGAGCTCGGTCTTTAGGAAACAGGGATTTGGCCAATTCGGGAAGGGCTTCGGGGAAGGGGGTCCTGGAGAGCCCGTAGGTTAGTTCATGGCTATATTTAAGCAGACAAACATTTCCACCATGATCCGGGGGCTCATTGAAAAAACGCGTAAGGGGATCTAGGGGTCAGTGGAGAGAGAAGGCTCAGGTACGGGATAACTGAGTTTTGGTATGACAGCCACATGATCCTATTGACTGGCGGCTGCAGGCTCGAAGGGATGCTTATGGCCTGACTCCTGCAGACTAATTTCACTAGGGGTCTGGGATATTCTCTTGCCAAGAATACCCAGAGTGGGTGGTCCTGGGGTGAGGATGCTGTTGCGAGTGGTGGCGGGAACTGGGTTAGGTGTGGGGGTTGAGGTGCTATTGCCCAGTCGAGGACTTTCGCGGCCCCCGAGTCACAGTACAAGATCCCCCGTCCCAGACTCCCCCGAGCTATGTTTTTAACATGCTTGGAAGGAACTGCATCCAAAACTTGGTTTTTACACTGAAGAAGAGACCCACCCTTGTACCAGGGAGCAGGTAACCTCATGGTGAAACTGTCATTACATCGCAGGGGAAGGGGGGGGCAGCTCTTGGTCTAATTCCCACATTATTAAACCGCGGTTAACCTAGGCATGTTGAAGAGGCCGCTGTCCTCAAAGGTGGTGGGTGTGGCGTCCACTGGGTCAAACCACCAAAGGGGCTTTACCTTAAAGAAACATACCGGAAGGTTCAGAAGTACCGGCCAAGCCCCCGCGGAGAACTCCAAGAGAGCGGTGCGAGGGTTCCTTCTATCCATATGAGGAGCGCAATTCAGGGCGAGTTGTATCAGGAGCCAGGATCGGGGGAACAAAAGACATTAACAGACACGACATAGGGGAGGCGAAAAGCATGGAGTGGTGGCTCCAGCGATGTGTAGGGTTGTGGATGGCCTAATTCGGGGAATTGCACTGGGTAAATTTGAACTTTTTTGCACAAATAAGGAGGCCCAGCTATGTGCCCAAACCTGAACTCAAAGAACAATAAGATGTCGAGACCTGTTAACGATTCTTGGGGATTGACAGGCAAGATGGGGGCGGGGCACGCGTGGAGGGAGACAGGGGCACAATCAGCAAATCAGGATTCAATGTAATTCAACACCTGAATCTTTCAGTCCCCCGTACAGAGGCAAACGAAAGCCCGGCTAAATGCTGGAACCGGCGACGCACGTGAGGGGGCTTCAGGAGGGGGGCTTATGCGTAAGTGTCCAAGCTGAGGGGGCAGTTCCAGAGCACAATCTGCACAACTTCTTTCAAACTCGAGGGGCGGGGAAACTACATTCCCGTTGGGGTGCTGTCTCCGGACATCTGTAGATGGGAGCGGGGCGGGAATGGTTGCAACGGAGATTTCCTCTCCCTCGGGGGGCAGTCCAAAGGGAAACATCGTGGAACTAAAAGTCTGTGGAACTTTGATGTCTGTTCCTCAGGGACCTAGCGGCGGGCGGGTTGGTTCTGGGGAGGGGTGTGTCTTGACTTTAATCCGGGGGGGGTGGTCCGGCCCCAGAAAGCGAAGCCTAGTTACAAGTGCTGGGCGACGGCAACGGGGCGGAACTGGCGGAAACTGCAGTTCGAATTACTGGGAAGGGGGGTGTCCTGTACAAAGCTTTGGGCAAAATGGCGGCCAGCACGTGGAAGAATCCGGCGTTGACAGACAGCCGAGGAGAATGAAGAAGGGGGAGCGGGGCGGGGAAAAGGGACGAAACTTGCAGGAAGGACAACAGCAGGCAAAGGCAGTGACATGGCGCTATAACGGAAGCGAGCCCAACTGGCAGACAGCACAGGCACCGCACAGGAGCGGCCTGGCCAAGGCCCACACGATAAGAATTCATACCCGAAACGAGGCGCGGGAGTAGGGGCCATTACCCCCCTTCGAGCCTGCTCGCCCATTCAATGTGTCAGGCCAAGAGCATCCTAAACCTCAGTAGGCGTCCAGACCTTCGAGCCCGAATTACCACCTGGTTTCCCTTAGCAACAGAGGCCCACCGCCAAGGAGCTCTTAATATCAGGCAATGACCGATGTGCGCTCAACTAGGTCTCCCTGTGGCAGCGAGTTCCAGAGATTACCACCAACTGCGTCGAAAAAAAGGTCTTCATCTCGGTTTTCAAGGATTTACCCTTTATCATAAGCGGTGACCCCTTGTTCATCAAAGGACTCACGCCGTGAAGGCCGTGAGGCAAGTGGGAGAATCCATGGCCCCTGATCCCACACTTAGACACATTCATGAGCCGAGTCAGAAGCATTCGGCGTTCGATACAGTCCCCTCTCCTTGGCCTCAAGGGAACTGATCCTCAGAGGCATAGTTAAGGAGAGGGCCAAAGGATTTCCCTACCAGGGATCTCGGTGGGGCAAAAAATTATCTCAGCATTAGCATTTCAGATTGAACTTTAATTGGGATTGTCACTTGTACAGATTAAGAGAACTCTCGAAATAAAATTCGTACAGAGGGTGGTGAACGAGCTTTCAGAGAAGGACCCCCTTCACTCGTAAGCTACCCCTGTCCTGGAAGAGGTGCACAGATGCTGGCTGGTTTTAAAAAAAATAAAATGAGGGAAAAAAATGATAATTCAGAAAAAAGGAACAGATACACGAAGGCAACTCCCCCTCCCCCTCCCCCCAAGAAAGTAAAAAATAAAATCAAGGCATAAATGTTTAAGGCCAAAAAAAAGGGGAAAAAATTAAGAGGAAACTGTGGGGCAAAAAATTTCAGATTCAGATTTCAGATTGAACTTTAATTGTCATTGTCAGTGTACAGTACAGAGACAACGAAATGCAATTCTCACAGAAGGTGGTGAACGAGCTGTCAGAGAAGGTAGTTGAGGCTAGTACAATTATGTGTAAGAAGGAACTGCAGATGCTGGTTTAAACTGAAGATAGGCACAAAATGCTGGAGTAACTCAGCAGGACGGGACAGCATCCCTGGAGAGACAGTGTGATGGGGAGGAAAGGGGGAAAGAGGGAGAGTGACGGTTCAGATCTAGCCAAACTGATGAGGACCGGTGGGGAGATGGTGGTGAGGAGTAGGGAAGACGGCAAGGGGTGACAGGGAGGGAAGATGAGGTGACAGAATGGGGATGGACAGGGTGATGGGGAGGAAGGGAGACGGGACTTGTTCACTGAAGGGATGAGAATATCTGCTACTGATCTGGGCAAACTGAAATCACTTACACAGGAAGACATTTTGTTTCTCCGACTGTACTGTGGAATCACCCTGAGTTCAGAATTCCTCACTTTCTTTTCTCGTGGGATCTGCACACATTCAGTTGCCGGGAAAGAAGGATTTGTTCATTGAAGCCGACCTGATGAGCCCTCTGGACCGGATTGCAAATGTCTCTATTCTGAAGGTAGGATGCTACTGACTGCTGAACCTCATCTGTTGTCTCTGTACAAGAATATCCTTTGTGATTGTAGCCCTGTTATCTCTGTGATCCATTGCGTTCAATCGCACCATCCACTTCCCCTGTAAGCCCCCACCCACAGCCTTCACAACAAATCCACTGATAACCATGCATTATGACTTGTGCCTCCACTCCACTCTCACCATGCCTCTGGTAGTTTCTTCAGTGTCACAGCAAAATAATAATGCTCTGCCTCTCGGGTTGTTTTGTCCAAGATGGTCACCTGCCCACTTAGTTAGGAATGCATAAACAATCTGGGAAAATCGCCAGAGTTGTGGCAGCATAGAACAATTTGATAAATAGATCACCTAGGAATTAAACTTTCTGCAGTATTTGGAGAGCACTGTAACAATTGCCTCTCCTTCAGTGGTTATTTCCCTGTTGTTTTAATGCATGCACAAAACAATTTGAGTAGTGTCTGACTGACAGGCTGCTAGCTGAATACACACATTTAATTAAGGGGTTTGTTTAATATTTCAGGCAGCGCAAAACATCTGCACCTACTGTTGAATCTATCCTCCTGTTCAGATCTGGTGAATTTGTTGTGTATTCCCTATATTTTCTAAAATCAAAATACTGCAGGTGCTGAAAATCTGAAATAAATTGGCCAAGTATTCACATACAAGGTATTTGCCTTGGTGCTCTGGCTGCAAATGCCAACATGACATACAGTGACAGTTAGGAATGACGCATAAAACATTAAATATAAAGTCCTGGAACTACCCAACAGTTCAGGAGATATCTTGGCGAAGAGAATTAACGGAGGTTAAAGATGTTTTAAGTTGCAGATAAAAGTGTCGGGGTGGGGTTGACAGATGGAAGGGAAGATGTGTGACTGGGCAGAGGCAATGAGTGTGTGAACGGTACAAGTGGAGCCATGCCAATGAATAAGAGTGCAATAGCTGATGAATAAAAGAGGTCCAGATGACATGCTGCCTCTTGAGTTTCCTTCAAATCTTGTAGATGGCTGGTTCTTGTGACAATGGTTGATTACTTTCCTTTGTTTTGCAGCAACACGATGTGGAGAAGCTGTACAAACTGGACAATAAGCCAGTTGTGGGAGTCAGTGACCAGTGAGTATTGGGGAAGTGGGGGCTTCCATGTGGTTGGGGAGAGGGGCAGGGTTGATGGTATCTTTGTCTGTCCCTCACTGATGGGACATTTCTTTAGTTACTTCCAAAAGTCTGACATGAAATGACAATGAGGTTTCACACCAGATGTTCTTTTAAAGACTCTCGAATCCTCAGTGCTTACTTGATGTGTTGTATCCACCTTTTGCAGATTGTGTTTTCTTGTTCGTCCTCGGATTTCCAGTGTGAAGCATGTAGCAGGTAAGATTGGGTGACTGCAAAGCGATAATCAAATTTAAAAAGTCATTTTGATTTGGGTGATGCTATGTTTCATCTTGTGCTCTCTCTCATTCATGTAAACCAATCTCACCCTAATCACTCGAGCCTCTTCTTCACGGAAGCTGCCGTGATTGTGTTGCTGGGTTGCTGCCAGAGATGTGGGAGAGAAGCCTGGAAATAAAATAACCCCTTTCCCGTCCTCTCCTGATGATTTTCTACCATTCTTGGAACCACAAACCCAATACCTGATAGTGTTCGAACATAGAACAGTCTGGGACAGGGGTGGGGAACCTGCGGCCTTCTTGGCCATTAAGTGCGGCCTTTTGTACGAATCCAAATTTTGTAGAACAAATCCTTTTTTTTTAATCAATATGTTTTTGTTTGTGTTTTATTATTTTTATTTTAATCTTAAAATGAACGTATTTAAAATACCAAAGAGTAAAAAAAGATTCAACGAAATAACCCTATATCTATTTGAAGTTTTTTGGATTGCGGCCTTATTAGATTACAGCTAATTTAATGCGGCATTCCAATATGATAAGGTTCCCCACACCTGGTCTGGGACAAGACCAGGCCCTTCGGCCCACAATATCTATGCCGAACATGATGCCGGGATCAACTCTCATTTGCCTGCACATAATTCATATCCCACCATTACCTTTATATATAAATGCCCATCCAAAAGTCTCTTATGTGGCACTGTTGTATCTGCCTCAACCACCACCACGGCAACCCGTCCCAGGCACTCACTACCCTCTGTGTAAAAAAAAAAAGAAAAAAGCCTCTCACTTTGAAGCTCTGCTTTTTTTTTTTACACAGAGGGTAGTGATCTTTCCATCCTGAGAAAAAAGGTTCTGATTGTGTATCCTATCGATGCCTCATGATTTTATATACTTCTAACAGGTGTCCCCACAACCTCCAGCATTTCAGAGAAACCACTTCAAGTATCTCCCAACTGCTCCTTGTAGCTAATACCCTTCTTGTAAGCCTCCTCTGTACCCTTTCCAATCCCTCCACATCCTTCCTGTAATGGGGAGACCGGAATTGCACGTAATACTCTAATTGCGGCCTAACCAACGTCCTTTAAAGTTGCATCATGACTTTGTATGAAATGTTTTCTCCATATTCCTGCCACCCGTAAACTTTAACTCTCTGTACGCTCTTGACGGTGACTTAGGAGAACAGGTCCTTTTCCTCACTCTACCCAGGCTGAATTTTAAACAATGAACCCACCCCATGCCTCCTTTCTTCCAGCGTTCGTTAGTGAAGACAGCCTCCAAATAGTCATTAAGATCTGTACAATTCAGCCCAACCAAAATACAAAGAAGCTGCATCACGACATCCCTTACTCTTATACCTAATGCCTCAACTTATAAAAGCAAGCATGCCATAGACCTTCTTTAGCACTCTGTCCACTTGTGTTGCTACTTACGGGGAGTTATGGACTTGGACCCCAAGATCAGTGTTCTGAAGGGATGAGGTTTACATTCACAGTTTGCAGGAAAGCACCTGGTTGTTACATTTTGCCATTTGCAGAGGTTTGCTGTGTGTACCTTGGCTGCTGTATTACAACATAGCAGGAGCAATTCATGGATTAGTGTTGGCTTTCCTTCTGTTCTCTCTGCAAATACAGACGCTTTGGTGGAGCCACTTGAGTTTGGGAACTCGCCAAGATGAGCTTCAATTCCACAACTAGCCACTGGATGGAGCAGCATGTCAGTGATCAATGCACCAACCAACAATCTGCTGGAGGAACTCAGCGGGTAGAGCAGCATCTAAAGCAGGGAGGAGGGAGGGAAGGAAATAGTTCGGGGTTCGGGTAGTAACCCTGCTTCAGGCCCAGTTGCCACGGTGTTTACATGTAGCTATTTTACTCATTGTATTAAAAACACAAAGTGCTGGAGGAACTTAGTGGGTCGGGCATCATCTTAAAGATCAAACGTTCTTTATTATTATATATACAAACACACAGTGAAATTCTTTTGGACAGATGACAGTTTGGGTCGAGACCTCTCTTCAGTCTGGATTGTGTGAATACTCCTTGTACTCACTGGCTGCCTTGTGTAGATTGCTGGGACACAACATGTCAGCATTTGCAGAGAGAACAGAAGGAAAGCCAACAGTAATCCAAATGAGAAGGTGCACAAATATATGGAATTTAACAGACAAAATGTGCAAGAAGGAACTGCAGATACTGGTTTAAACCGAAGATCTGAAGAAAGGTCGCTACCCGAAACGTCACCCATTCCTTCTCTCCAGAGATGCTGCCTGTCCTGCTGAGTTTCCCCAGCTTTTGTATCTATCTTTGGAATTTAACAGAGTTGTTTTGTAGCCTTGCCTGAAGGAACAAAAGGACTGTGCCCCTTTCACCAGCACAGAACCTTCTCAAGGGCTTTGCAATCAAGGCTTTTGAAATGTAGTCAGTGTCACATTGAAAAGAACAGGAATTACATTTCCAGAGTACCTTTTACCAGTTGCGTCTCAAATTGCTTCACCATGAATTGCTCCAGCTATGTTGTAATACAGCAGCCAAGGTACACACAGCAAACCTCTGCAAATGGCAAAATGTAACAACCCGAAAGTCTGATTTAAAAAAAAATATATATATATATTTATTAGAAGCAATGTACCCAGCGGCATATGACATAATACAGTTATTGTACAGCTTCAATTTTAATTTTTAGCTAAAGATAAGAGAAAAGAAGAGAGAAAAGGCAAGAGGGAGAAAAAGTGGATTTGCAAGGATAGAACCCTTAGACTACCAAATTGGTGTAGCCAAAGAGAAAGTCTGATTTCAATTATCTTTGATTAAGTTATCCTGGAGCTAAAGGCCGTGAAGAACTACATCCACCTGAGACTGCGGATTAACCTTGATTTAGAGTCTAGTTCGACAAACGCCAGTTTAACAGGCCAGAAAAAAATTGTGTTTCACAATGATCCTTCTCCCCTGAATGCATTAATATATTTTCTCAGCTTGATAGGAACACGACACTGCTGGGTTAACAGAGTAAAGAACCGTGTATCTTTCCTTTCAGAGATTGTCAACGCTGATAAAGCTGATGGCAGGCTTCGTAAATACAAGATTATATTCACTCCTCAGAAGGTGAGCTGGCAGGACCTCCACTGTGTTGGTCTGAAGAGGGTGGCTCAAGGTGGAAATAAATACAGGTCATCCCTAGGGTAAGGCAGGGTTCTGTTCCTGGGAACTGTTCGTAACTTGAACAGTTTACAAGTTGGAATTGCAGCCATGAATCGAGTTCTCCCACGGCAGAAGATGCCTGCAAACCCGCAGCAGATGGTAAATCCATCCCGCCGATCTCCCAAACGTTTGTTCATATATTCGGGCTTACATCAGTTGGGCATCCGTGAGCTGGGGAGGATCCCTATGTAAAGACGGGTTGGGGTTAAACTCCCAGCAAGTGCCGACTTTGCCAGAGCAGAATTGTGAAACGTTTCTGCAGCATCTTTCACAACCTCAGCATCTCCCAAAGCAATTTTCAACTGCTGAATGTAGAACATAGAAATGTGCAGCACAGAAACAGGCCCTTTGGCCCTCATTGTCTGTGCCAACCATGATGTCTTGTTAAACTAATCTCCTTTGCCTGAACATGATCAATATCCCATCATTTCCTGCACGTACATGTGCCAATGTAAAAGCCTCTTAAAAGCTTAATTTGGATCCAATAATAGTATCTAGTGTGTGAAATTATCATCCATGTGGCAAAGGAAATAAATTGTAATCCATGTCCTTGTTTTTCAGTTCTACATGTGTGAGACAGTGCTGGAGGAGGAGGGCATCTTTGGAGGTAAGCGCTACTTGTTCTTTTAAAGTTACAGTACATGTAATCTTGGCCAAGTTACCAGAGGATGCTATATAGGCATCTGGACAGATATCTGGGTAGAAAGGGTGGAGAGGGCTATGGGGAAAATGCAGGCATGTGGGACTATCCCAGTACGTCAAGTTAGTTGGCCTGGGCATGGTGGGCCGAAGGGCCTGTTTCCCTGCTGGGATTCTACTGGGAAAGAAGATTTTTGGTGCCAGCACTGTAGTAATTGTCAACACTGAAGGCTGTCAGATTCAGATTCAGATTCAGATTCAAACGTTATTGTCATTGTGCAGTGTACAGGAGAGACAACAAAATGCAGTTAGCATCTCCCGAGAAGAGCGAACATAGAATATGAGCAATAAATAAATCTATTTACGTGCATACAGTCATAGTAGTGCAATTATTTTTTCCTGGTGGAAGGAGTGTCCGGGGGGGGGAGGGGGTGATTGGCAGTCATTGAGGTACAGTGTTGAATAATGTAACAGCCGCAGGGAAGAAGCTGTTACTGGACCTGCTGGTCCGGCAACGGAGAGACCTGTAGCGCCTCCCGGATTGTAGGAAGGTAAACAGACTGTGGTTGGGGTGAGAGCAGTCCTTGACGATGCTAAGTATGGAAGAGGTGTGTTGGAAGGAACTCCAGATGCGGGTTTAAACCGAAGATAACTTAAAAAAATGCCGTAGTAACTCAGCGGGACAAGCAGCATCTCTGGATAGAAGGAAGGGTGACGTTTCGAGTCGAGATACTTCTTCGAAGAGGTGCTGCACTATCGGAGGCGCTACCTAACAGATGCCATTTTAAACCAATGTCAAGTATGGCTGTTCTTATGGTTCACTAAGCTTCAGCTGATCCAAGTGAACGGATTCAACTGATCCAATGCTGACTGTAAAAGGAACCCTGCATGCACATTATTAATATGACTTGTCAACATCTTTACATTCAATCCCTAATTCCGCATTTGGAATGCCACGGTGGGAATTGCATGTACAATGCGACGTTTTTGCAAAGGCAGGCTCCAGTTTAAAGGCTTAAATGAACGATTCGGAAAATTGTCTGACTAACGTCTGCTGCCGCTGCCCTTCCCTATCGCCCTGCTTTACAACTGACTGCATTTGACATTGATTTGCTGTCCTCCCGCTTGTCAACAATCCAGAGGCAATTCACAATAGCTAATTAACCTACCAACCAGCACTGCTGTGAGATGTGTTGGAAACTAGAACACCTTGCACTAGGGCGGCATGGTGGCACAGCAATAGAGCTACTGTCTTTCAGAGCCAGAGACCAGGGTTAGATTCTGACTACTGGAGCTGTCTGTACAGAATTTGTACGTTCTCCCCGTGACCTGCGTGGGTGTTTCTCCGAGATCTTCGTTGTTTCTCCCACACTCCAAAGACGTACAGGTCTTGCGTATGGCGTGCACAGTCTAAAGTTGTAGGACAACTTGTTCTATTTGATCTTATTTGATTGTGCATGCTGGGTTGATTGCATTCGTCGAAACAGGGCGGACCACGTGAAGGTTGCAATCTCCCACCCCGTTTGCAGGTTAATTAGACAATAGGTGCAGGAGTAGGCCATTCGGCCCTTCGAGCCAGCACCGCCATTCAATGTGATCATGCCTGATCATCCCCAATCAGTATCCCAGTAATTGGCATGGTATAAATGTAAGTAAAATTGTCTCAAGTGTGTGTGTGTGGGGTAGTGTTAATGTGCGGGGATCGCTGGTCGGTGCGGACTCGGTGGGCCGAAGGGCCTGTTTCTGCCCTGTATCGTTAAACTAAACTAAACCTTGGGTGAAATCCATGTGGTCATAGGGAGAAAAGTGCCAAGCTGTGGAGAGCCAACCATTCAAGGGAGGAATCCGTGAAAAGATCTGGCTCAGTACTGGGAAAGTGGGAAACAATTTACGGTTGATATTTTTTCACCATCCTTTAACCCACTTATGTCTACATTCTGTAGATGTAACGATCGATGACTGGGACTTTTACCTACTGCCCCTGGATGATGACCTGATCAGCATGGAGTTGCCCGAGTTTTTCCGTGACTATTTTTTGGTGAGCTGTGCATTTTGTGCTCGTGTCCTTTCAGGTCATTGCAACCAATTTCCAAACCACACTATAGAACTATTATCGCAGGGGTGTGTCATAAGTTCATAAGTGATAGGAGCAAAATTAAGCCATTCGGCCCATCAAGTCTACTCCGCCAATCAACATGGCTGATCTATCATTTCCTCTTAACCCCATTCTCCTGCCTTCACCCCGACACCCGTACTAATACAGTATCTATCTCTGCCTTAAAAATATCAATTGACCTGACCTCCACAGCCTTCTGAGCAATGAATTCCACAGATTCACCTCCCTCTGACTGAAGAGATTGCTCCTCCTCTCCTTCCTAAAGGAACGTCCTTTTATTCTGAGGGTAAGACCTCTACTTCCTGAGAAGATTACGGAGAGTCGGATTGTCAAGGAAGACTCTCTCTAACTTCTACAGGTGCACAGTCGAGAGCATGCTGACCGGTTGCATCGTGGCTTGGTTCGGCAATTTGAGCGCCCTGGAGAGGAAAAGACTACAAAAAGTAGTAAACACTGCCCAGTCCATCATCGGCTCTGACCTCCCTTCCATCGAGGGGATTTATCGCAGTCGCTGCTTCAAAAAGGCTGGCAGTATCATCAAAGACCCACACCATCCTGGCACACACTCATCTCCCTGCTACCTTCAGGTAGAAGGTACAGGAGCCTGAAGACTGCAACAACCAGGTTCAGGAATAGCTACTTCCCCACAGCCATCAGGCTATTAAATCTGGCTCGGACAAAACTCTGATTATTTATAACTACTTTCTGTTATTTGCACTTTACCAGTTTATTTATTCATGTGTGTATATATTTATATCATGGTATATGGACACATTTATCTGTTTTGTAGTAAATGCCCACTATTTTCTGTGTGCTTAAGCAAAGGAGGAATTTCATTGTCCTATACACTCACGAACTTGAACTTGGACCTAGACTCTCCCAGTAGTGGAATCCTCTCTACATCTACTCTATCCAGACCTGAGGTGTTTCACGTGAGACAGCCAGTCAGGGACTACAGCGTTAAGGCTGTAAATCAGAGATTTAACAGTGTTGAAACCGGCAATTTATTGTTTTATTCCTCTCCATCTCACTGTACCCTCTGCTGTACCCTCTACTGATTTGTGTTTATCCTGGGCGATTGATACATAACCATTGGCCTCTGTGTTATTAAAATGTGAACACAGAGTTGAGACACAGTGGCAGAGCAGACAGTGCTACTACCTCACCGCTTCAGCGACCCAAGTTCGATCCTGACTTCGGGCGGAGTTTGCGCGGTGTCTGCACGCCTTCCCCTGTGGTTGTGAGAATCTCTCTTGGGCGATCAGGTTTCCCCCCCACATCACAAGGACGCGCCAGTTGATAGATAAATTGGCCGCAGTAAGTGGGCAGGTGATTGGAGAATTGGTAGGTGGGGGGAGTTCACCGGCACATCATGGAGATTGGGTTAAAAGTGGGGAAGCAGCATTACTCTGAAATACAACGTAGACTTTATGGACTCCTCCTGCGTTGTAAGAAAATATGAGATTGTCCATGTGAAGATGATCGACCGCGGGCAATTTCACTCAACGTATGTTTCACTGTGTTTGTCCTCAGGAGGGTGACCATCGGTGGATGTGCACAGTGGCAAAGGCTCTGCACGTGTTGCACTCCTTGTTCGGGCCCTTCTCCAAGACTTACGGAATCGGCCGGTGCGCAAAGGTAAAGGAACGTGACATTAAAATGAATTATTAACCAGAGTGTGTACACTGGATCGGCCCTGGAGCCATGGTACAAAGGATACAATAAGATGAAGAGATTGAGTTACATAAGCCTGTTCACCCTGTAATTTGTGCTAGAAAAATTAATTGGAACTCGTTCATTGTTGCTTGTTTCAGACATCAGACCGTTAACTTTTAAGTCCCAGCGGCAAAATGTTACTGCCCAACCCTCTGCTGCCGCTAGAACATCAGAATCAAACCTGGACTGGGGTGTCAATTTAAACTTTGTGGTCAGCTCTTCAGAGTGAATCACGTACACTTTGCCTACTGATTAAAAATTGATTTATATGCAAATCATTCACCTATGTTGAAATGGGATGAATTTTGGCAGAGTCTAGAGGTAGCTTTACTCGCATCTCGCCCATGGTTTCTATGGTCTGGCACTTTTCAGCAGAACAGGATAAAGGAAGCTTCATGCAGTATCTAACCTTGGGACAGTTTAGAGGGAGCTTCTCTGCATGCTGTCAATATTGTACACTTGGTGCGCTTGAAGTTGGCATTGGATTCTCAACACACATTGGAATTTTAATTGTGCACAAATTCTTATCAAAATTATAAGGACTGTTTTCCCCCTCTCCCCCCCCCTCCTTACACTCTCTTTCCTTTGTCTCCCTCCCCCCCCCCCCCCCCCCTCTCCCTCCCCCCCCCTCCCCCCCCCCTTCCCCTCCCCCCCCCCCCCCCCCCCCCCCCTTCCCCCCTCCCTCCTCCCCCCCCCCCTCCCCCCTCCCTCCCCTCTCCCCTCTCACCCCCTCTCCCCTCTCCCCTCTCCCCCTCCCCCCCCCCTCCCCCTCTCCCCTCTCCCTCCCCTCTCCCCCTCCCCTCTCCCCTCCCCTCTCCCCTCTCCCCCTCTCCCCCTCCCCCCCTCCCCTCTCCCCTCTTCCTCCCCCTCCCTCTCTCCCCTCCCTCTTCCCCTCCCCTCCCCTCCATCCCCCTCTCCCTCTCCCCCCCCTCCCCCTCCCCCCCCCCTCCTCCCTCTCCCCTCTCTCCCTCCCCTCCCCCTCCCTCTCCCATCCCCCCCCCTCCCCCCCACCCTCTCCTCTCTACCCCCTCTCCCTCTCCCTCTCCCCCCCCCTCCCCTCTCCCTCTCTCCCCTCTCCCCTCTCTCTTGCTCTACTCTCCCTTCTCGCACTTTCCCTTGATCACTGTAACATGCCCTTCTTGTACATGTCTTGCACATGCTGTTTCTTGTTATACCACGCCCGCTCCGTGCCCCATTTTCACACCTTTATTCTCTTTTGTGTAGATGACCTACCAGCTATGGAAAGAAATTGTGGAGAATACGGAGAGTGAAATTAAACCACGGCAGGCTGAGATTGGTCAAGTTTTCTTCATTGACCGAGGTGCAGCAGCATAAAGAAAACCAGTAATGTACAAAATATGATGACTTTGTTTAGATTGCACAAAATTTGCTTCCACCACTGGCAGCGCGATCCAGCCACCCATCCACTCAATGTGCAAAAAACACTTGCCCCAAACTTTCCCCCTCTGTACTTTAAAAAAAAAATGTTTTTTTAATTTTATTTATTAGAAGCAAGTGTACAAAAATATAACCAACGGCACATGACACAATCCAGTTATTGTACAGCTTGAATTTTGACTTTTAGCTATAGTTAGATGAAAGGAAAGGAGAGAAAGCAAGAAAGAGAAAAAGTGATTAAGAGGGAACTGCAGATGCTGGAGAATCGAAGGTTACACGATTCTAACCCAAGAGAAAAAGTGAGATGTGCAAAGATGGAACCCCTCGACTACCAAAGTGGTGCAGCCAAAGAGTGAGCAAATGAAAGAAATAAGAAAGGAATAGAGAAATAAAAAGACAAAAAAGAAAGAAAGAAAAAAGTGGTGATACACCTGCCTCGCATCCATCCCCACCCATCACCCAACCCGTAATTAGATTTATCTCCAAAATTGTGTTGTACCATACATACTATCCTTGTAATAAATCAATGAATGGTGTCCATGTCTTCCAAAAAATGGTGACAAGTCTAATATTTTCAAGTCTGAAGAAGGATTTCGGCTCGAAACGTTGCCTATTCCCTTTGGGTTTCGGCCTGAAACGTTGCCTATTTCCTTCGCTCTATAGTAGCTGCTGCACCCGCTGAGTTTCTCCAGCTTTTTTGTGTACCTTCTAATATTTTCAAGATCTTGACTCTTGACTCTTGCCCTCCAGTCTTTGACATTGTCACCATTGGAAAAGGTTTCTGACTGTTTACCCGATCTAAGGCTCTCATTATTTTATGTGCTTCTATCAGGTCTCCCCTCAACCTATGATGCTCCAGAGAAAAGAATCCAACTTTTGTCCAACGTCTCCGATAGCTAACATGGAATAGCTATTCCAGACAGCATTCTTTACCGATTGAGTTCGGAGTAAAATGCAATTTCCCCAGTGCATGTCTTCCTGCAAAATAAGGGTATCAGACATTATTACCATGTCAGGCATCACATTCAAGCATGCGTGCTTTCTCTGCAGATGTGGATTACGTCACCCCCATGTGCTCTCAAGTTGTGTATGAGGGACTCGTGGACGATGTATTCCGAATTAAATGTGGTGAGTGACTTTCCCCACACTGCCTGCTGCATTACGCTGTGATCAGTGAGCGATCTGCAAATTGGAAGCTTCTGTCCGTCCCATACAGAGCTGACAATGAGTGGTGGTGGGCAGAGAGGTGCTGGGTGTGCAGTGGGTTAGTGCATGAACCTCACCGCATATAGAAACATAGAAAATAGGTGCAGGAGTAGGCCATTCCTACAGCACTGCCATTCAATATGATCATGGCTGATCATCCCGATTCAGATTCAGATTCAGATTCAGATTCAATTTAATTGTCATTGTCAGTGTACATTACAGAGACAACGAAATGCATTTAGCATCTCCCTTGAAGAGCGACATAGCAAACGATTTGAATAAAAAATAATAAGTGTCCGGGGGGGAGGGGGGGGGGGGGTGGTGATGGCAGTCCTCAAAACTTTAGGGCAGTAGTAGAACGTCTGCCTTCAGATCCTCAGCTTCTCTTCCCCATATTCCTTGATTCCGTTAGCCCTATATCTAACTCTCACATGCCTTTAGTTTGGAGATACAACATAGAAACAGGCCCTTCGGCCCACCGAGTCCATGGCAACACCGATCGCACTAGTCACTTTCTCATCCGCTCCTGACATAGTCGAGGTAAAGGCTAATTTACCTACAAACTCGGATGTCTTTGGGATGCCAACAAAGTAATTCTGTATGGGAGTACATGTGGGCAGCAGAGGATGGAGAAGCAAATGACAAATGACCATTTAGTGTAAGGATGGGGCAAGGAGTACTTCATTTTTGCTTCTGAGTTTCACCGTGGGTGATGCTATCTCGTCGGGAAGTGTAACTGTTTCCCAGTGGCCACACTCCTGATTTTAGACTTTAGGGGTACAACATGGAAAGAGCCAACCCTTCTGCCCACCGAGTCCATGCCGACCAGCAATCACCCCGTACACTAGCACTATCCTACACACTAGTGATAATTTACAATTTACAGAAGCCAAATAACCTACAAACCTGTACATCGTTTGAGTGTGGGAGGAAACCGGAGCACCCAGAGAAAACCCACGCTGTCGCTGTTAAATGTACCAACTCTACCTCTGTGCCACTGTGTCGCCCTGATTCTTTGAAGGTCCACATTCAGGTGAATGGGAGGTGCAGGATCGGGTATGTGGACAATGACACCCTTTGTGCACAAGCAGCTCTTAGTTCAATAGCACCAAATAATATCTTTCAGTGATTTTAGCCAAAGAATCTGTGTCGGGGGTGAGTGGACAGGCAGTGTCTGAGTTTAACATCTTGACAGCAGCTGGGCCGCACAGGGGTAGAGTTGCTGCCATACAGTGCCAGACACCCGGGCATGATCCTGTCCATGCGTGCTGTCTATACGGAGTTTGTACGCTCTCCCTGTGACTGCATGGGTTTTCTCTGGTTTCCTCCCACATTCCAAAGACGTGTAGTTTCTGTAAATTGTCCCGAGTGAGTGGGATAACGCTAGTGTACAGGTTGACATAGACTCGGTGGACCAAAGGGCCTGAATCTCTAAACTAAATGAAACTAAGCTAAACTAAGGACCTTATAACCATATAACCATATAAAAATTACAGCATGGAAACAGGCCATCTCGACCCTTCTAGTCCGTGCCGAACACATAATCTCCCCTAGTCCCATATACCTGCACTCAGACCATAACCCTCCATTCCCTTCCCATCCATATAACTATCCAATTTATTTTTAAATGATAAAAACGAACCTGCCTCCACCACCTTCACTGGAAGCTCATTCCACACAGCTACCACTCTCTGAGTAAAGAAGTTCCCCCTCATGTTACCCCTAAACTTCAGTCCCTTAATTCTCATGTCATGTCCTCTTGTTTGAATCTTCCCTACTCTCAGTGGGAAAAGCTTTTCCACGTCAACTCTGTCTATCCCTCTCATCATTTTAAAAACCTCTATCAAGTCCCCCCTTAACCTTCTGCGCTCCAAAGAATAAAGCCCTAACTTGTTCAACCTTTCTCTGTAACTTAGTTGCTGAAACCCAGGCAACATTCTAGTAAATCTCCTCTGTGCTAACCTCTCCCTGCTAAGTGTCTAGACTTCTGCTGCGCTTTCAAGTCGACCGTGACTTCCGTTCGGAGTTTGTGACTTTGAGTGCTACCCATTGAGCCAGTATCATACCGTGCCATTTTGACACTCGCAAATGAGATGAACAAAGAATGGTACTCTGGCGCAGACCAGTGCTTTCTCAGAATCAGAATCCGAATAGTACTTTATTTACGAGGAATTTCATTTGCCAAGTCAGTCATACAAATAAAAAGCAACAGAATACCCAAAACACATTCTAACATGAACATCCACCGCAGTGACTCCTGCACATTCCACACTGTGATGGAAAGCAAAATAATAATAATAATAATAATAATAATAATGTTTATTTATATAGCACTTTTCAACAAAACCAATATTTGAACCAAAGTGCTTTACAGAGATTGATTAAATTAATTGAACAGATCAAATGTCAATAAATCCATACAAAACAAAAAAGAGAAAAAGAAAAAAAGACACAGAACAGTACACTATAGAAATCAACATGAAACGTCCCCCCACAGCAGAATTCACTGTGAGGGAAGGCACTAAAAATATCCAGTTCTCCCCCTCATAGTCCACCCGAGGTCGGGGCCTATATCTGGCCTCCTCAGCCAACCCGGTGTTTTCAGGCCCTCTTGCCGCGAAGCTGGATCATCGGCGTCTGGTGAACATCCTTCAGCGGCTTAAAGCTCAAGTCCCTTCCCTTTGTTCTCCCGCGGTCGGAGGCCTCGAGCCCTCGGTTGACGGGATGATCTTGACTCCCGTTGCCGGTGGCGTTTGTACCCCCCGCGTCAGGGCGATCCACTCCCGCATCGGGGGGGGGGAATGTCAGCTCCCCCGCGCCGGGCGATCGAACCTGGCGTCGGGGCTGGTCGAACCTTCTGTGTCGTTGGAGCTTCCCGACTCGGCCTCTCCCGAGACTGCGAGCTCTTGATGGTAAGTCCGCAGGCCGCAGTTGGAGCGATCCCAGACAAGGGATCAACTCCGATGTTAAGTCCGCGCCCCGCGGTGGGGCTCACGACAGTCCGAGGAGGCCTCCTGCTCCATCGATGGAAGGCCGTGGAGCGCCCGGAGAATGCGATCCAAAAATGATCACATCTCCGGCAGGGTAAGAACCTGAAATAAAGTTGCACTTTTCACCCAAGTGAATCTCTTGGTTTCACGCTGCCTTGCTATACAGAACATGTCTGCTTTCCCGGGAAAGTAACTGGAATCTTTTCTTGATGAATTTCAGGGAGCGTGGACTTTGGCTCTGAAGTAACGTCATCGGAAAAAAGTGTGAAGGTGTTACTGAACTCTCATGACAAGGTGAGAGAAAGATATAATTGGCCATGAAGCTAACACAGCCACGGCAGTTTACATATCACACCAAGCACCTGGTAAAGAAGCTCGATTCTTTTACCTCTGAATTAGGCTGGAGGTTCAGCAATAATCCCTGAAGCTGAGAACTCGTCACTCTTCTCGTCTCATCTCATCACTCACCGCGGGAACAAAATTCCCAAGTACAGCTTAACACCTGTCCTATTCGTAATGTCTTGCTTGCTGGTTTTGTCCTGTCAGCAGTTTATCAGCACAAAGGTTTAGAATGGAATGCACTTGGTAGTGTTTCATGACTGAGATAATTCAGACTCAACTATTTTTCATTTTTCAAGGCATACTCTCAAACCGCTCGAAAAACGAGCTTTTTAAGCATAGATGTAGAAGTAAAGAACTGCAGATGCTTGTTTATACCAATGATAGACACAAAGTGCGAGAGTAACTCAGCAGGTGAGGCAGCATCTCTGGAGATAAAGGATGGGTGACCCTGACGACAGATGCTGTCTGTACGGAGTATGTGCGTGCTCCCTGTTACTGTGTTCTTTCTCCAGGTGCTCCAGTTTCCTCCCACAGATCAGAGACATATAGGTTTGTAGGTTGTTTAAGAAGGAACTGCAGATGCTGGAAAATCGAAGGTAGACAAAAGTGCTGGAGAAACTCAGCGGGTGCAGCAGCATCTATGGAGCGAAGGAAATGGGCAACGTTGGTTTGTAGGTTAATTGGCTTCTGTTAATTGAAATTGTCACTAGAGTGTAGGACAGTGTTTGTGTACGGGGACCACAGGTTGGCGTGGACTCGGTGGGCTGAAGGGCCTGTTTCCACGCTGTATCTCTAAAGTCTAAAGGCTAAATCTCCTCATCCCTCTCTTGATAGTCACTAGTCACCTCTTGTATCCACCTCTACCCTTTGCTCTGGCAATCTCTCCGAACGCTGCCACCTTTTGGCTGGGATTGTTTGGATGTTGCGATCAGCAAATAATTGAGCTGAATTTCCTCACTCACATATTTTCCACTCTCAGCCAGAAACTGATTTGTTCATCCACGCCCATGGCTGATTTTTGCAGGTTTTCAAGGAGATTCGGAATGAACATTTCTCCAACGTGTTTGGGTTCCTGAGTCAGAAAGCAAGACGGCTCCAAATGCAATATGATGTGAGTATCTTGGTTTCTTGGTCCTCCAAAATATTCCAAATGGAATTTAAACTGGAGGTGGTGGAGGGAAGACTTAAGCCAGAAAGGGTTTTTGGGAAGAAAGAGCTACCTTAAATGTAGTTGTATCTGGTTGGGTAACTATAGTAGGGTGGAGATTATTCCATGCTTTAATTGTGCGGGGGGAGAACAAATTGCTGTACACATCTGTCTTGGTAGCTGGAATCTCAAATTGGATCGAATGCCCTCGTCTGCTCCTAATTGGTTTGGGTTTGGTGTAGGTTTTGTAATCTATGTCGAGCTGACCATTTGGTCAGATGGAAGGGAGACGGAGGAACATATTACCTTGTGATGAACAGTCTGGTGTTAGCAATTAAAGGTGTTTCTATTGAACCAAATGCATTAAACAAGTGGTGTGGCACTTCTCTGAAGACAAAGTCAGTGATATTTTATCAGCATCCTATCAAATTTTGAGTGGAGCCCAACAGGTAATTTGATTCTTGACTTCCATGGAAGCAACACTGAGCACCGTCAACAGAGGAGGGTGGAAGTTTTGTTAGGATTCATAGTCCAGTGACTTTTACTGGAATGGTTGATAAAGATACAATTGGTATGTTGACTGTCCCTTCAGAAGAGGCTGAAAATTGGGACAAGGAGACGGGGACATAGATCGGACCGTGAATGAGTTTGATTTGTTGCTCCATGCAGAAACGCCAAGGGATGGACATTAAACAGATGAAGGATTTTGTGTCTCAAGAACTCAAGAGCTTGAAGCAGGAGCATCGACTATTGAGTCTTCGTAAGTGCCCAAGATCAGGCATCTTGTGATGTGTAGGATCACCGTGCCATGGCGAATATGGTCGGTGGCATTGCTGTGCTTGAGTGGGAGGATTGTGGGTTCAGACCTCCTTGCCAACGGAGAACGTAATTAAGCCTGGCCGCTCACTGGCTGGTCCAGTGCCATGTTAACAGAGTAAAACCTTTAAGTTGAGACATCATCTGCCCTCCGAGGGCCTTCAATGATCTCTCCTCATCGCCCAAAAAGCAGCAAGGCTCCAGCCCGCCCTTCTCTCTCCTGCTGATCTACCCACGTCCTCTCTTTCCATCTCTCTGTCTGTCCCTCCGTTACCCGCCTTCCTTTCCCTCCTCCACCTTCATTTTCTCCACTTGTCAGCTGCAGTGGTGACTATCTCCACCTCTCTGTCTCCCCCCCCCACCTGATACATTTGGCAATCGGCCCTCCTTACCTAGATCCACCTTGCCAGTTCTTTCCCCAACCCTTCCAATCTCCTGCCTGCTATCTCTCCTCTACTCAGCCTTGGAGAAAGATGTCGACCCAAAATATCACCTGTCCCTTTTCCTTCACAGATGCTACCTGACCCGCTGAGTTCCTCTTGCATTTTGCGGTTCATAGCATTGGACTGAAAGCTACGCAAACAGAATCTGTGGTGCTGGGCTTTGAGTGTGTGTTTGACCTCAGTGTGACAGCGGAAGACAGACAGATCGGTGTGTGGGAATAGAGGAAGACAGTTGTAATGACATGAGCTCAGAAGCTCAAGATGCTGTTGCAGACAGAATGCAGGTGATCTGTCCAAACCGTCCACGCCTGGTCTCAGACTTTACAGTTCAGACTTGGATCCTTTAAACTTTCCAGATATAGCAACTCTACCGCTGTTCACTCTGCCACCCCTGAATTACTGACCTACACTTCATCCCCCTTTCCTCATAGATATTGGAGCATGCGAGTCAATTATGAAGAAGAAAACAAAACAGGACTTTCAGGAGCTGCTGAAATCCGAGCATGGTATGATTCAGTGAGAGGCCAAGCAGATGGTCTTTGTTCATTGCAGTTAGTCTTTTCATTGTGCATGAAGGGATGTGGGGAAAGTCTCGAGGCCAGCGGGGTGACACAAGGCAGGAGGAGCGAAGAAGCAGTGATTACCTGACCCCCAAGCTGAGATTTTGAAAAACCTTGAATTCTACATGTATTAAACATAGAATAGTGGAGCCTCGACTCTTGTGTACTGCCACAGTGTAATCTACTATCCTTAAAGCCCTGTTCCACTGTACAACTTAATTCAAAGAGTTCTCCCGAGTTTGCCCTGATTCGAACTCGCAGATTTGCGGTAATGGCCGCTAGTAGGTACTCGGGGCTCTCGTGGACATGTTTCAACATGTTGAAAAATCTTCACGAACTTACCACGTTTCCTGAGTACCTGCGTAACGAGCCGCTAAGAGACGTCCCCGAGCTCCGACGTACCCGCTACGTTCATTCTACGAGCTTACCTTGAGTCTGATTTTTTTTTTTAAACTCTGGAGAGCTCTTGAATTACCTTGTACAGTGGGACAGGGCTATTACACTATTGTCTGATACAAGAGTGTACTCATGTACACACTTAATATGATTGTGCTTACATATAGTAAGATTTTATACTGAGCCGTATGCAAAAGAGGAATATCACTGTCTCAAGGCACATGTGACTATACAGTAACATTGAACCACAGGAACAGGCCCTTCAGCCCATAATGTCTGCTGAACAAGACTGGAAGTGGAGTTAGTACTCGGCATTCAGCTCCCTGGTGTAAGACCTGCACAAATTCCATAACGGGAACTTATTCTATTGATGCACTTAATGATAGCCGTGATGCAAATGGGATTTGGAATGAATCTGGAAGAATTTCTACTCTGTAAAATTCCATTGACGATGATGAATATTTTTTCCCCAAGCGAGCCAACTTTCAATGCCAGGAGTGTCTCGTTTCAAAAGACGGGCAGGAAATGCTGGCCTCTCCAGAAACACCCAATTCCTACAAATGATTACAGAAAAATGATAATGTTTGGAAGTTAAAGAGATGGCTGCAAGAGTCTTCAATCACGTGTTGTCTCCTGGAGATTATTCTTGAAACGCATGTTCCTAATGCCCTGTCCCACTTAGAAAACCTGAACGGAAACCTCTGGAGACTTTGCGCCCCACCGAAGGTTTCCGTGCGGTTCCCGGAGGTTGCAGGTGGTTGCCGGAGGTTGCAGGTAGTGGAAGCAGGTAGGGAGACTGACAAAAACCTCCGGGAACCGCACGGAAACCTTGGGTAGAGCGCAAAGTCTCCAGAGGTTTGCGTTCCGGTTTCCTAAGTGGGACAGGGGCATTAAGACTAATTTCAGTTTTGTCATCAAATTATTGTAGTTCTTCAGTGTGCGTTCTGTCTGTGTTCCACTCACTGACTGACTGTCTTCTCCTCCTCAGCACTGCTGGAAGGGTTCGAGATCAGGGAGAGCACCACCTGTATTGAGGAGCACATTAACAGGCAGGTATGTGTACCAGTTATATAGGAGCATTAGCTGCAAAACCAGCAGGATGCTCCTCAGCTTCTTCCCGCAGGCTATAAGACTGCTAAACGGACTTTGCCCCCTGCCAAAGTATCGCGCTTCGTGGTGAAAACCGCGCAGCACATCATTGGTGCCCCGCTCCCTGCCATCCACCGAAAACGGTGTCTGAGACGGGCTGGGAAGATCATCAAAGACCCCTCACACCCCAACCATGGACTGTTTTCCCTCCTCCCATCAGGGAGGCGGTACAGGAGCCTCAGGTCACGTACTAGTAGGATGAGGAACAGCTTCTACAACAATACAATCACATTGCTGAACTCGGAGTCCCGCCGATAGATTTCTCCGGCCCCTCCGTCCCCATTGTTTAATTATTCTGTATTTTTTTATTATTCTGTATTTTCTCTCTTTCTATTTTTTTAATTTCTTTATGCACAACTACTATGGACTGACGCAAAACTGCATTTCGTTGTACTCATACTTGTATTTGTGCGATGACATTAAAGTTGAATTGAATTGAATTGAATTTACAGCTCAGGATGTACTGAGTTTAAGTTAGGCATGTTAAACGTTTGGCTAAGGAGGTGTTCTGTGTGACAATCACTTGGAAGGACAGAGGGAATGCTGGATTTAATTACCCTCATAAAACAGATCAGGAATGATGAGTGGGTAATAGGAAATAATCTTTATAACACGTTTAATGAATATGTGCAATTTAACTGGCTTGTGATGGTGAGGAAAATAAGAGTGGGTTCCCACTCCTGCTGGTAAACTGGCAGTCCCCCGCTGTAAGTGTCCTTTTGCTCATCAGCAGAGAGGAGACTCAGGCTGTGATATTCCTTCATCCAATGTACCAGGATCCACAGTTCAATAGAGGCATAGAGTTGTACAACACAGAAATCCATTAGCAAAGCGGCCCAGCAGTAGAGTTGCTGCCTTTCACCGCCAGAGCCCTGGGTTTGTTCTTGGCTAAAGCTGCTGTCTGTACGGAGTTTGTACATTCTTTCTGCGACTGTGGGTTTTGTCCAGCTCCGGTTTCCTCTCAGGTCTCCAAAGATGTTTGTATGTTAATTGGCTTCTGTAAATGGCTCCTCCGGTGTAGGGTGCAAAACTGGTCGGAACAGACTCGATGGGGCAAAGGGCCAGTTTCTATGCTGTATCTCTAAACTAAACGAAACGTCCATACTAACCTTTGTGCCATCTACATTAATACCATTTTCTTGTATTAGATTTGATCCTTTGAAGCATTTCTTATTCAAGTGTCTATCTAAATATTTCTTATACATAGTCATTGAAAATATCTCATGCGAGCGTTGGCACTTTCTCAAGTATGGTTGAAGGTACATAGATATATAGACAATAGGTGCAGGAGTAGGCCATTCGGCCCTTCGAGCCAGCACCGTCATTCAATGGCTGATCATCCACAATCAGTACCCCATTCCTGCCTTCTCCCCTTGATTCCGCTAGCCCTCAGAGCTCTAACCAACTCTCTATTGAATGCATCCAGTGAATTGGCCTCCACTGCCTTCTGAGGCAGAGAATTCCACAAATTCACAACCCTCGGCGTGAAAACGTTTTTCCTCATCTAAATGTCCGACCCCTTATTCTTAAACTTTGGCCCCTGGTTCTGGACTCCCCCAACATCAGGAACATGTTTCCTGCAACAAGGGTCAAGCAAAAGAAAAGCTCTGTGGCATTGTAAACTGCTAACATTCTCCACACTCGACTGGTTTGTTTTTACCCTCTGCTGACTTGATTTTTCAGATTTCTCCCTTTGAGAGTCTCCGGCTGATGTGTCTACTGTCGCTGACAGAAAATGGTGAGTTTGAAACCTTCAAACACTAAGGCATTCCATGAGTGGGGATACTGTGAGGCACAATCGCTGCAAGTGTACACGCTCACAAACACATAGCAGCACGGTGGTGCAGTGGTAGAGTCGCTGCCTTGCAGCATTTGCAAGGTCAAGAGTATCGCACTGTCAGAGGAGTTAACCTTTCCCTGCACACATTAAAACGGCCCCCTTGTTGTACAAAGGATTCTAGGAATGTATTGCAACGAAGAGCACAACTGTATTCTCCACTTTCCCAGCACCACCGGCGGCACGGTGGCGCAGCGGTAGAGTCGCTGCCTTACAGCGCCAGAGACCCCAACTCCGGGTGCTGTCTGTGCGGAGTTTGTACCATCTCTCCGTGACCTCGTGGGTTTGCTCCGAGACCTTCGGTTTCCTCCCACACTCCAAAGGTGTACAGGTTTATAGGTTAATTGGCTTGGTATAAACATAAAATTGGCTGTAGTGTGTGTAGGACAGTGTTAATGTGTGGGGATCACCAGTAGGTGTTGGCTCGGTGGGCTGTTTCATCACTGTATTTCTAAACTAATTATAAACTAAACCAGGCACAACCACTTGCCCACACCCTCTCCCTCAGTCTCCTGATCCTGATCTATTCCCTGCTTCAGTTCCTATGGCCATTTTTTGACCTCCCTTGAACTCCTTGGCCACTTCACTAATTTCTCCTGGCAACTGCTTCACCCTTGACCACCTGAACCCGCACAGTCGTGAACGCAGCCCAGTCCAGCGCAGGCTCGTCACTTCCTTTTATCTATTCCATTTACGCGGCCATGCATCAGGAAGGCTGGAAGCATCGTCAAGGATGCCTGGCCATTCCCTTTTCCCCCTTTACCTCTGGGAGAAGATACAGACTTGAACGTCCGGTCTTAAGAACAGCTTCCGCCCCACCGCTGTTACACTCCGAAATCAATCGCCTATTTCCCAAGTCAAGTCAAGTCAAGTTTATTTGTCATATACACATACGAGATGTGCAGTGAAATGAAAGTGGCAATGCTCGCGGACTTTTGTGCAAAAGACAAACAACAAAACAACCAAACAAATTATAAACACAATCATAACACACATATTATTTTACATAATAAATAATGGAAGGAAAAACATTCAGTAGAGTTAGTCCCTGGTGAGATAGGCGTTTACAGTCCGAATTGCCTCTGGGAAGAAACTCCTTCTCAACCTCTCCGTTCTCACCGCATGGCAACGGAGGCGTTTGCCTGACCGTAGCAGCTGGAACAGTCCGTTGCAGGGGTGGAAGGGGTCTCCCATGATTTTATTTGCTCTGGAGTTGCACCTCCTGTTGTATAGTTCCTGCAGGGGGGCGAGTGAAGTTCCCATAGTGCGTTCGGCCAAACGCACTACTCTCTGCAGAGCCTTCTTGTCCTTGGCAGAGCAATTCCCAAACCAGATGGTAATGTTCCCGGACAAGATGCTTTCCACCGCCGCTGCGTAGAAGCACTGGAGGATCCTCGGAGACACTCTGAATTTCCTCAATTGCCTGAGGTGGTAAAGGCGCTGCCTCCCACGTCCTTCCCAAAGCTTCTGCCACATACTCTCACTAAAACGATAGTTATTGTACTTTAGGTTTTGCTGCAATGCTTCAGATTGCACGACAATCTCTGCACCATTCTACTGCTTTGCATTTATTGTATCTATTATTACCAAGTGCACTATGTGGTCTGAGCTTCATGCGAACAAGGAATTTCCTTGTTGGTGAATATAACAGCAAACTAATCTGACTCTTGAGCAGAAAAGTGATACATAGCGATCGTATAGTGCAGGCTCATGGAGCAATATAGTTTGCATCTTTTTATAATAACTTGCAGTATTCTTGAAAAAAAATCTTTCCCCACCCCCCCCCCCCCCTTGATTTTTTCACAACTTATCCTTCATTTGTGTGAAGTGGTTCATATACTTGTACAATACTGGGAATAGTTTCTCCCTATTCACTGGGAGAATTCTAAGCACATCTTTTAAATGATCTGCTGTTGGATCTTCTCAGGAATTACACTTTCTTTAAAGTGAAATGATAATATTTCAGAGCTTTGCCACAGTTTGCATTAGAAACTGCTGGAGGGACTCAGGGAGCCGAGCAACTTCTGTGGAAGGGAAAGACAGATGATGGTCCTCCTTGATGTTACAGATTCCGCCTGACCCGCTGAGTTATTTTTGTGCTCCAGATTCCAGCATTTGCAGGTTCTTGTATCTCCATTTCAGAATTGTCAGTTTAAAATTCTTCTTGTGTATTTCCCCTTCAGGTCTGATTTCCAAAGATTATCGATCGTTGAAAACACAGTATCTGCAAGTAAGCAAAATAAATCAATACTTTTACAGGAGCATTTGTGGGTGAGACCTGTTGGGACTCCTGTTCTGGGACTGTGGGCTGCATTGGGAGGTCTAGTGTGGGTCTTGTTGTTGTAATCCTTCTGCTGGCATTTAACACCTGCACACAGCTCTGAGTGAGACTTGAACCTGCAACTCTCTGACAAGAGATAGGATTGCTCACCAATGTACCTGCTTTGGTGATGTAGATTAAGCGTGGAGCATGAACGCGGCAGCATTAAGAATTCTTAAGGGGTTGGACAGGCTGGATGCAGGAAGATTATTCCCGATGTTGGGGGAAGTCCAGAACAAGGGGTCACAGTTTAAGGATAAGAGGGAAGTCTTTTAGGACCGAGATGAGAAAATCATTTTTTCCACAGAGAGTGGTGAATCTGTGGAATTCTCTGCCACAGAAGGTAGTTGAGGCCACAGTTCATTGGCTATATTTAAGAGGGGATGATCAGCCATGATCATATTGAATGGCGGTGCAGGCTCGAAGGGCCGAATGGCCTACTCCTGCACCTATTTTCTATGTTTCTAATCTGCGGCCACGCTGCTTGCCTTCTCTCTGTGATTTTTACGATCTTTTCCACCGCTTGCAGGGTGTACTGGGGAGATGGGAAGGCAGGGAGCGAGACTAAGCGGGAACAGAGAGATTGCAGAAGGGGTTAAAAAGGGGAGGAGAAGAAGGGAAGTGAAAGGAACAACTGAGGAAAGGATTAGAGAAGGAGAAACGAGCAGGGGAAAAGGAAACGGGGGCGGGGTGCGGGGGGAAAGAGGGCCCGGGAAAGGAGAGAGTGAGAAAGGGGGTGGGGGGGGGAAAGAAAGAGGGCTGGGAACGGACAGCAATTAGGGGCTGGGGGGGGAATGAAAACGATCTGATTCAGATGCCCACGTTGGTGGGTGCTGGAATTACGGCACTACACGTCACTCAGCAGGCATCTCCATTCATTTAGCTGTCACTGAGAGCACTGGATGAGATGACACCCACACCCAGAGGCTGTGAGTGATGGATGCATTGTCTGCGGTGCTCTGAAACAGACATGCTGATCTGATACACGATCCGGTCTTAATGTCACTCCAGCAAACAGCGAATTACTCCGCAGCCGACATCAACTCCCATCCATTATTGATCAACCTGGCGTGGTAGAAATGCACCAGCACTAGTTTTCTCGGATGAACTTTCAATTTGTAATGCTGCTACGGTCAGGCAAACGCCTCCGTTGCCATGCTGTGAAAACGGAGAGGATGAGAAGGAGTTTCTTCCCAGAGGCCAATAGGACTGTAAACTCCTATCTCATCAATGACTAACTTAATGTACCTATTTACTGCCTTTTTAAAATTGCTGTTTTTTTTCGTTTTTTCCCCCCACAAATGTGTAATATGTGTTTCTGTTCCATTCTGTTTTGTAGTTTTTTTACACAATCCGCAAGCATTGCCATTTTTTTTATTTCACTGTACATCTCGTATGTGTATGTGACAAATAAACTTGACTTGACTTGTGTCTGATGGCTGACCGTTTCATTCATTTTTGTACAATGAAGTATTGCTCAGAAGCTTTAGTGAAGCTGTTGTTGATTTTGTCTTTATAGAGTCATACAGGGTGAAGGGGGAAAAAAACACAAAAAAACACTGAGCATAGCAAAGGACAGATTGCACCCCCTCCACACACACCTGGATCTCCTGCCATCAGGAAAGAGATACCGCAGCATCAAAGCCCGGACAACCAGACTGCTAAACATCTTCCTTCCACAGGCTGTGAGGCTGCTAAACAGTCACTCCACCTGATTCTGCTGCTTTTGCACTGACAATTTAATAACTGGCACTGAGTAATAACTCTGGCACTGGCTCAGGCCACTTAAATCAGTTGCCCTGGACATTTTATGACTTTTTTTTCTAACTTGTATTTTAATGTTGCTTTTTTTTACCTGCACTTTTTAAAAACTATTCGTACTGTTTTTTATCAGGAACTGGATTGTTTTTATTTATGCGTGAAATGTTTAAGTTTTTATGTGCGATGCTCCGGTATTCCCTGAGAAACGTCTTCTCATTTTGCACTGTACAATTGTTGCTTTGCATGATGACAATAAAAAGGATGATAATGATAAACAGGCCCTTTGGCCCAACTTAACCACACTTAGCCAACATGTCCCATCTACACCTGTCTGCATTTGGCCCACATCCCTCTAAACCTGTCCTATTCATATACCTGTCTAAATGCTTCTTAAACATTGTGATAGAACCTGCCTAACCTACCTCCCCCAACAGCTCGTTCCATACACCCACTACCCTTTGTGTGAAAAAGATTCCTATTAATTCCCCCTCCCCCCCTCACCTTAAACCTATGTCCTCTGGTTCTTGATTCCCCAACTCTGGGCAAGTAACTCAATGCTTCCACCCGATCTTTTCCTCTCATGATCTTGTACTTTGCAATCTGCTTTGTTACTGCTTATGAGCATTGCATCCAGCAGCAATTTCCTGTAGATGGGCCGCTATGACTTGCTGTCCTAGATCTGTAACGCAGTTCATGTGTATCCCCAGAGCTATGGATACGAGCACATCCTGACCTTCGCCAACCTGAAACAGATCGGACTGCTGACAGAGCAACAGTCCGGAGAAACTCTGACCGCAGTGGAGAGCACCATGGGCAAGCTTGTGACAGACAAAGCAGTCGGTAAGGAGCCACTCAAAATATAAAATGCATATCTAAGATCTCAGGTTTATTCAGACGTTAGTTAATTTATTTACTAACATGTGGACAGAGGTATAATGAAAGCCCTCTGTTCAGTTTGCTTTCTTCTGCACAACTTGATTATATTTTCCGCTCACTTATGATTTTCATTCAATGGTCAATGGCTCTTTATCATCTCATGTACCGAGGTACAATTAATTGTTTTTTTTGCGTACACTTCAGTGAATTATTATTATTATTATTATACATAATCACAATCCCAGATTAAGTACAAAGTGTATAGAAGTGAGAGAATATATTAGTGTCGCCAGGTTTTGGCCACATTTTCCATTTTCAAAGACCAAGCTGCAGCTGGCCATAAAGGCCTATTGTCCTGGCTGCAGGGCCTCCAGCGTCACCTCCATCCGCATCACGCAGTGAACTGTTGTCTCTCTCCTCGCCCATGCATCACCCATGGTCAGTCATGACCGAGGGGGCCCTACTACTCCTCCTTATTCAAGATTCAAGATTTCAAGATTCAATTTATTTGTCATCTGGACCCCTTGAGGTCCAAACGAAATGACGTTTCTGCAGCCATACATTACAAACAAATAGACCCAAGACACAACATAATTTACATAAACATCCATCACATCGCTGTGATGGAAGGCCAAAAAAAACGTATCTCTCCACTGCACTCTCTCCCCCGATGTCAGAGTCAAAGTCAATAATTATATAATTATTCTACTGATTTCACTGATGATGTAGCCCCTGGACTTTAGTCTCCTTGGTTGTGCACCTCTGGCCCGCCAGTGTTAACCAGAGATACTAAGCCATGTACGGGCATCGACACGATCAGTCCTCCAGGTGGCCTGCACTCCAGTACTGAGCTTGCTCATAGCCCCTTTCCCAATGCTTGTTCGTCACTAGGCTATCAGTTCTGATATTATACAATGATGGTTCAATGATTTCATGATACTTTATTGTCACATGTACCTCGGGACAGTGAAATGCTTTGTTTTACATACAACCCAGTAAAATAATGCAGCAAACCTCACCTATACAGTACACAAGTGTTGCCACGTTCTGGCACCGACAAACTTACAGATGTTCACCGAACGTTCTACCTACTGCCTGCCGCCACAAGTGGCAACATGCCCCCCCGCCTCCCTTGCGGGTCCCTTTTTTATTCTCGGCAGCCCTCCCCTCCCCCCCCAAACCCTCCCCCCACCCCCACACGGATCCCCTGCAATTATCTAAAGTGTACAATCGCTTGATTTCAGGGAAGCTGACTGATGCCTTCTCATCTCTGGCCAGGAAAAGTCACTTCAGAGCTTTGAGCAAACGGCTGAACCTGGTAAGGCCCCAAACAAATGGGCTGATGATTTGGGGTAATGTTTCAAAGGTTAAAGTCAGTGCACAGTGGATGGGCCCTGCCCTGTATTAGTTGATCTTAGTTAAAGAGATGGATTACCCCAGAAAACAGACCCTTCGGCCCATCTCTCCATGCTGTCCAGTATGCTGGTCCCGTTTGCCCATGAACATCTGAAGATATAATAACAGAATTGAAGTTGCTGGTTAATATAAAAGATAAGGCACAAAATGCTAGAGTAACTCAGCAGGACAGGCTGACATATCCGTACATATCTGGAAAAATGTATAGGTGATGTTTCGGGTCGGGACCCATCCTCAGACTGAATCATCATAGTCTGAAGACAGGTCACGACCTGAAACCTCACCGATTATTATTTTCTCCAGTGATGCTGCCTGACCCGCTGAGTTACTCCAGCATTTTGTGTCTTAACTTTACATTTAGATAGATTGGGCACCACTGCCATGCCAGAAATGGTGCATTAGTCAGCCAGAACGCCAATGTCTTAACAGATGGAGGAAATGGCAAGAAAACTTGTGGGAAGCATGTTCTAAGAGGAAAACAATAATTCCATTTGCATGAATGTGATGCAATTTTTCTCAGATTGTTCCCTTAATTTCAAATGTCCAAACTCAAGCTGCAATAGTGTGCACATTTGCATCGGTAGGCTTACAACTTTTAAATGAATTAATTTATGTTCAGACTGTTGCAATTAATTACATGCGGTATGTACCCATCCGTCCCATTACTTCAACTCTATTGTGTTTTCCATATCACAGCGTTCAGTGTCATCTCCCATCTCTTGACAGATCCCCCGCTCAGTGGAGGAATATGACCTGAAGGTGCCGCGAGACATGGCCTATGTATTTAGCGGTGCATACATTCCACTGAGCTGTAAGATCATAGAACAGGTAGGTTAAATACAATCTGCCTCTGCAGTCCATGCTTGGAAAGAATGAAAACCTGTCTAATCTAGTAGAAACGAGGAACTGCAGATGCTGGTAGACACAAAATGCTGGAGTAACTCAGCGGGACAGGCAGTATCTTCGGAGAGAAGGAATGGGTGACGTTTCGGGTCGGGACCATTCTTCCTGCAGATGCTGCTTTACTAAGGAAAGACAAGGATGCTGTTAGAGATGAGGAAAACTTCAAAGTACAAGTCCACTTCTTGAAAGTAGTCAGTCTGAAAATGGGCCCCGGCCCTGGCCCGAAACATCATCTATACATGGGATGCTGTCTGACCCGCTGAGTTACTCCTCAGGTTCTTTATTAACTTGTCAGTTTCTTTGTTGAACTAAATTAAGGCGCATGTTACAATCAAAAGCGCTTGAACAATTAGTTAGGAAGAAAGCCAAACTGTAAGAAAGAGGACTGCGCCTCCTTTTCAAGAGCAGCCAGCATTTTGTGTCTTTCCTAGCTAATATTGTACTTGTGGAAGGCTGAACTCTGAAAGCATGTCCTTCTTAACAATTCATAGAGGGCTCTGCCTTGCCAAAAGCAATGAATTAGGTTGTTCTGAGCTAAACTGTTAGTTTGTACCCCTTTGTCTTTGACTGTGTAGGACTTCCACTGTGTAGATGTTCCTGGCTTGGTTACAGCACTTTCTGCTATGGGCTATTGTATCAATATTGCCCGCTCTCTCCATCCGCGCTGGCCTACCCAAAACTACCCACACCTTTTCTTTCCCCACTCTTCTCTGTTGTACATTTCTCCACCTCCCTCTATCCCTGTCCATCTTTTCCTGAACTTGCGTTGAATCACGTTCTCTTCACTGAACACTGAATACAGCACAGAAATAGGCCAATCCGACTCGTCTACGCCGACCAAGATGCCCCATCTAAGCTTGTCCCATTTGTCAGTGTTTGGCCCATCTCCCCCTGTTTATAATATTGTTCCTTTGGGTGATCTGCTATGATACAGGTGCTACATGAATGCAGGAGGTTACCCCCACCTCCCCATCACTCTACCCCAGATACAGCATTATTTTCTATTGCCAGGTGCTGGAGGACCGTGAGAGTTGGGCAGGAATGGAAGAGGTGTCGCGGTTATTAAACAGCAATCAATTTGCCACCATTGGTAAGTGTTGGATAGGATTGGGGAGTGGCCGCTCTCTGGCATGTGTCATGCTCCAACGTTGGGCACTGCCCATTCTTCTTCTTGCGTGTGGCATGCACAGCCTAAAGTGGGAGGTCAACTTGTTCCATTTGAACTTTTGTGTGTGCACGTCGGGTTGATTGCATTAGTCGAAACAGGGTGGACCACGTGAAGGTTGCAATCTCCCATCCCACTGCCCATTGACGAGCTGCCATGGCACAGCCCATGGGCGTTGGTGCCACCTCCCAGCTCCTCTCTGACTCTTTTCTCTTTATGCATGAGGAACACCAGAGAATTGTTGATCGGCTACCATGGATGTCAGAATTGGGCTTGGATGGGTGGTCACCATTGAAGAAAGAATATTCCACTGCAGCTCTCAGCTGTGGCTCACACACCATTTAAGTTATGGGAATAACCAGAGACTGTTCCGTGGAACCTTTTAGATCTGGGCTCTGCAAGGACAAGATTTATTGATGAGCAAATGATGGTGGATTTTTTTCTATTGAATCAATATATGCTTTAAAACTATATGTTCTTGGGAAGTAGACACACGGAACTGCAGATGCTGGTCTGAAAAAGGATCCCAACTCGAAACGTCACCTATCCATGTTCTCCAGAGTTGCTGCTGACCCACTGCGTTATTCCAGCACTTTGTAAACCAGCAACTGCAGTTCCTTGTATCGACATGTACATATGACCACGTTGGGATCAGATAGGAGCGGATGTTGGGGAAGGGTTGGGGTACAGGGAGTAGTGACGTGAAATAAAGAACTGGTTCCCCTCCAAAGATATGTGGAACATGTTAGGCTACTGGAGAGATAATCCAGACACTTTGACTGATAATACATGTCATGAGGATAAATCCCAAAGCATTTGTGGAAATTAAGTTCAATTCATTAAATATGTTTTTAAAAAAGCCGGTTGCCGTAATGGTGAGCATGAAGCTACTGCATTATTATTAGAGGTCTCAGATAGCCTTTGTGTGACTCGAGAACAACAGCAATGTGGTTGGACTTCCCTCTGACAAGGCCAGCAAGGGATGTGGTTTGCAACAGTTGGTGGGGGTGGGCAATAAATGGCAGCGATACCCAGTGGCGGACCTGGTCTAAAAATATTGGTTACCAGGAGATCAAAGGGGGCCCACCCACAACTATAATGCTATAATTTAACAGGGGCCCACTTGCCATCACTTGCTATCACTTCATCAGGGGCCCACTTGCCATCTGGCAAGCTGACACCCTGGCCAGTCCGCCACTGGTGATACCTGCCACACCCACCCACCATGAATGAACACACGTAGCTGCAACTTCATGTGGCTTAATCCTGTGTCATGGTCCGTGAAGTTCTGCTCTTATCCCTTTCTAGAAAGGTCCGTCGACCCAGCATCCAGCAGCAGCGTGCAGAGGGTGATCCTTGTGCTTTTTCTCGGAGGCTGCACATTCTCGGAAATCGCAGCCCTGAGGTTCCTGGGCAAAGAGAAAGGTAACAAGAGATGATTAAAAAGTGGTGGTCACTGCCAGAGTACAGTACATGGGTTTAAATAATTGCCAGAAGAATCAGACATGCCCTGTGCAAAACATTTTTCAACATGTTGAATTGTTATGATTGGGAACACAGTGCCTGAACGGGCAATTGTAAACTAATTCAATAGGACTTTAGAGCCATAGCTTCGCAGAAATAAGTAGTTTGGCCCAATTCATCCATGCTTCCAAGATGCCCCATTTGCCCGCTTTTGGGCCATATCCTCTAAACCATACCTATCAGTCCAACCATATTTTAACGGCTGTTTTAGCACCTGCTTCAGCTACCTCTGAAAGCTCGTCCCATGTACCCACAACCCTGAAGCTACATGGGATTTGGGGTGTGGCATTATTTGGTTAACTCTTCAAATGGTCGGCATAATTAGGATGGACTGAATATCCTCCCAGTCACTACATAATAAATGAAGCGCAGTGTTGGAAGATGGGGATGATATCACTATTACCACCCCTATCTATCAACCTGATCCTACTCATAGATCCATAAAGTCATACAGCGCGGAAACAGGCCCTTCGGCCCAACACACCCATGCAGACTGAGATGCCCCATTTAAGCTAGTCCCATTTGCAAATGGAAAACTGGAAAATGTGGATGTGTGGATGCTTGGCCAGGATTGGGTGCAATTCCTCAGCCCTTCCGAACACTCCAGGTCCAAGCTGCAAGCCAGGACCAGTGGACTGTCTGCATTCATGGAGCTGTGCTGTAATGTAGCTCAGTAGCTTGACTGAAAGAGGAAGGGAAGAGAATTAAATTGGCAATTTGTGTTATTTTTTTTTCTCTGTTTTGTGTTACACAGGATATAGGTTTGTTTTTGTTACCACGGCAATCACAAACAGTTTTCGGATGCTGGAATCTTTGTTTGAGACGCACGTGTAAAAGACGCACCAGCCCTTTTTGAGCAAGACATCAGGAGAGGGAATGTACAGTGAGTGGAGGTTGTTGAGCCAGCTTCAACCTAGTAATAAAAAATAAAACAAAATTATCCGCAACCCGATGGAGTTTGTCAGTGAAATCAAGTCCAGTTGTCTCAACTTCTGACGGAACAATGGACGTGCTGAGATTTAAATCACCACCTTGGCCAGCTACTTGAATCCTATAAATTGGCTACTCAGAGTGAAGTAGTCAGCTGGCTTTACTGACCTAATGGCAGAAGGATTTGTGACTTCTATTTCAGGGAAAGCAGAAGGATTTCCAGTGAAATAACAATGCACTGCCTTTACCCCAGCAGAAACCCTGGAAGAGCTGGATTTGCATTGCAATGAGCGACGAAACATTGAGAGAAATATGGATCCCATTACATGGCCTCTGACATCAACTCCGCCATTCACTGAGATGGTGGCTGATTTGATCTTTGTCTCAGTCCAGCATTCTTGCCTGATCCCATAATCCACGACTGCCCTATAGATCATCGGAACAGTTTTGAAAGGATTCATTCATTCAGCATCGTTGAAAACATTAGCGACGCAGTGGTGTTGGTTTCCAACGGGAATGGTGACGGACGCACCACACATCTCTGTCCTCCTGCTCCTGTGGACTACCGCAGCTGGAAGTATAGGGTTTTGGTGTGTGTGTGCTTTATCATCATTCGAAACTTCTACTGAAGTGTGGATGGCTGTTGGCTCGCTAGAAGCTCATCCGCCCTTTGACAGGTCTTGTTTTTGGCCCTGCTGGGGGTCCACAGCCCCCTCCTAACCTGGCAAACCATGTGGGGGAGACGGTTTAGTTGCTGACTATCCGACCTTGGATCAGGTAGCACGGGATTACATGGCACCCCTGACGGGGGGAATCTCCCCCCGATCTGATCTGAAAAGGAGGTTTTATGTTTGGAGATCAGAAACAAAACAACTGTTTATTTAGCACCTTCTTTGCCAAAGTCTTGAATTACAGCCTGTTGAGAAGTCTTGGCATTGTTCCTTTGGAAAATGTGCAGATCAGTTTCTGTGCAACAAGTCCCACAGACGACAATGAGATCATGACCGGCCAGTCTGGTTTTGATGGAGTAATATGTGCAGGTGTGGGAGACTTCCTTGCATTTACTTTTGAACTGTGATGGGAAGGGAGCGATTTCACTAACTATTTCAACACAATGGGGATGGAATAACGAAACTTAATGCAGTCAATATGTTCCACATATGTAAAATACAACGCATCTTCCATGGTAATCACCCCGATATAAAAAATGTAATTTATTGAATTCAGAAAAATGGTCCAGACATTTTATAGTAACAAGGGTTTGAGATTGCAAATATGTAAAAACAGGTTTATAAATGAAAGAATTAAAGCTATTTGTTTCATCTGAACAGGGACCTTCATTGAAATTATTCCAATTCCATTTTCCTTCTCCTTTGAACTTTTACATTCCTCCTCTGAAAATCAAAGTTAGAACAATCTGAAACATTAAGAGTACCAATTGCCTATTCTTAATCATACTCGCAAGTCACAATAACTTCAGTTTCAATTGCAATGCTACCGACAGGAGTTATTGAGCAAAAAGCAAAGTGCTGGAAGAACCTAGTGAATCAGGCAGCATATGTTGAGAGGATGGACTAATGATATTTTGGGTCGCCGCTGATGCTGCCTGACCCACTAAGTTCCTCCTGTACTTTGTGTTTTGCTTAAGATTCCAGCATCTGCAGTTTCTCGTAGTCTCCACAGGAATTATTGTCAGTATTAAGTTTCCACTGGCAAAGAACTTTGCTGATACCGAGTGCTAGCTTTTCGACTGTGAATTTCCATCTTGCACTGAGCTAAACTTTTATGTATATAATAATGTGTGACAATAAATAAAAAATGCTTTATGTACTGTATATGACTGAGGGTGACATCTGTAATTCAGTTTGATCTACAAAAATATACTGTGTCCAAAGGTGGTTTAACCTTTTTTTTTTTTTAAATATTGAAACCCTTTCCCCTGTGGGTGTCTTAGTTTATTGTCTGAAAGGCAGTGTCCTCGGCATTGCAGGACTTCCTCGGTGCAGCAGAGCAGCACTTCAAGGTAACCCTGCTACTGGTTGATGGAGAGAGTCCCCATGTATACTGTTGCGATATGTTTCTATGTGCACTGGCTGCCTTCTGCTGCCTCACCAGTGTGTGCACTGTTCTTGCATAGCTCAATATTGTTAGGTGGCTATTCAACCCTGGCTTTTCCATCAACAATGAAACGTCTGTCATACTCAACGATGAATCATAACGTGACATTTTCTTTAGGAAATTAAATTTTTAAAGCGAAACACTTATGTGGCCCGGGCATAAACCTGACCTGCTCAGGAAAACTGGCAAAATCAGCCATTTTTCTGGAGAGTCAATAACTAGTTTAATGTGAGGCGACACATGTGACCCTGCTGTCTTTTACTGATTATTTCTTGTTTTGTTTCAGATTTCCTCTTTTATTTTATACTCTGTTTCTTTAAAAAAAAAAAAGTGATTTTAATATTTGGGTGTAAACATTACAGATTGATTTGTAATTTTATTGCTGGAGGACAGGGTAAAGTTCAGTCCAAAGCAGTAATGTTTCTTTAAGTGTCTCTACTCTAGTTAAACTGGTTTCCTTGTTTGGATTTCTAGGAGGAGCTATGCACAGACAGTGACCTGTCCGTCCACAATCCTTGCCTTGTTCCCAGCAGTGTGAAAACAGTTTAAAAGTAAAATAATAATAGAAACTAATGGATATACTAAGCAAATCAGGTCACATCTGTGGTAGAGCAAGTGGTATGCTTTGTTATTATGTTAGATTTCTAGCATCTGCATTTTAATAAAACACAGCTCATTTTCTTCTTCAAAATAAGAAGTGGTTGTTTTTTTAATTATTTCATAAGATCAAAAGTGATAGAAGCAGAATTAGGCCATTTGGCCCATCAAGTTTATTCGGCCTTTCAATCATGGCTAACCCCATTCTCCTGCCTTCTCCCCATAACCTCTGACACATGTACTAAACAAGAATCTATCCATCTCTGCCGTAAATATATCCACTGACTTGGCCTCCACAGCCTTCCGAGGTAATGAATTCCACAGATTCATCACCCTCGGACTAAAGGGTGGAAACTTTGGAGCCCAAAGTGCCAATTTGCAAAATGCAATGGCAGATTGTTATTATTATATAGATATATATATGTTGTGCATTAATATCATGTCAAGTTACTTTCATTTCTATAGCACATTTAAAAAACAACTCTCGTTGGCCAAAGTGCTTTACATTGTTGGAGGTACTAACAACGTTATACATTAATGTGCATGTAAACATGTATAGTTACAGCAAGTAACTCTCCTTGTTTAAATTGAAAAACCTCCAGTTTAAATTCCATTTGGAATATTTTGGAGGACCAAGAAACCAAGAACCAAGTGAGCATATAAATAGAAACATAGAAATTAGGTGTAGGAGTAGGCCATTCGGTTCTTCTAGCCTGCACCGCCATTCAATGTGATCATGGCTGATCATCCAACTCAGTAGCTATAGTACTTTGGCTCTCTCCATACGACCCCTGCGCCCCTTAGCCACAAGGGCCACATCTAACTCCCTCTTAAATATAGCCAATGAACTGGCCTCAACTACCCTCTGTGGCAGAGAGTTCCAGAGATTCACCACTCTGTGGAAAAAAAGTTCTTCTCATCTCGGTTTTAAAGGATTTCCCCCTTATCCTTAAGCTGTGTAGCCCCTTGTCCTGGACTTCCCTAACATCAGGGGGGCTGAGGAAGGAGAGGAATCTTCCTGCATCTAGTTCCTGTGCAACCCCTTAAGAATTTGTAAGTTTCTATAAGATCCCCTCTCAATCTTCTAAATACTTTATTGTCACTTGTGACGAGGCATAGTGAAATTCTTTGCTTGCATACACAATGTATACAAATCATAATATGTAATGTGCATTGTGCCAGGTTCAAGTTCAGACGCCTGCTCGCAGCTTGGACCAAAGATACTGGAGGAGCTATAGGATCTTTGGCTTGGACTAACGACGAGTGAGCTCGTTGCTTCATGTGGGACCGACTGCTCGCTCCCTGTGGCCGGGCTGCAGTGGGAGCGGGCCGCGCATGCGCCAGCCCTGCCCGCCGCCGCCCGCGCATCATCAGGTGATGTCATCGCCCCTGACGTCAGACGGAGCCAATGGGAGCGCTGCGGCGGTTGGCCGTTGGAGATTTGAAATTGGCGAAGGAGCAACGGCCGCGGGAGAGGAGACGCGGCGCGACGGCCGGAGACACCGGACACTGGACACACGGAGAGACCGGACACTGAGTAACAGCGGCCGGAGAGACCGGACACACGGAGAGACCGGACACTGAGTAACAGCGGCCGGAGAGACCGGACACACGGAGAGACCGGACCCTGAGTAACAGCGGCCGGAGAGACCGGACACACGGAGAGACCGGACACTGAGTAACAGCGGCCGGAGAGACCGGACACACGGAGAGGGAGTAGACACGGATTAACGGGGGCCGGAGAGCGAGGCTGGGGACACTGAGAAGAGCCGGAGCCGGACACTGAGGGAGAGGCCGGAGACCAGGAGCCGGACACTGAGGGAGAGGCCGGAGACCAGAGACCAGGAGCCGGACACTGAGGGAGAGGCCGGAGACCAGCAGCCGGACACGGGGAGCGGGGCCGGAGGATGGTGAGAAAAAGGTGGGTGTGAATCCGGCTCCGGTGCCTGCGCTGTGGCCGCTCTCCACTCCCTTCCCCCGGGTCGGCGCCGGCTGCGGCCGCTGTAGCCAGTGGTCAGAGAGTGGCCGCAGCGAGAAGTGACCCAACCGGCGCGCTCTCTGGTCAGCTCTTATGGTCTGGTGACCTGGTATTACTCATAATTTGTCATTTAGTCACTTTATTCTATATGTATGTGTTGTGTTATAAGTATGTTGATGGACTGTATAGTTGCAGCAAGTAATAATTTCAGGTGGGCACAAAATGTTGCCATCTGACCTCCAGTTTAAATTCCATTTGGAATATTTTGGAGGACCAAGAAACCAAGAACCCAGCGGGACAGGCAGCATCTCTGGAGAGAAGGAATGGGTGACGTTTTGGGTCGAGACCCTTCTTCAGCAAGTAATAATTTCCTTGTGTTGATCACAGTTAAACCTTCTTGACTCTCCATGGTGAGAAGGATACACGCCTAACAACAAATAATAAACCAGAGGGGTGTCATGGCTTGTAGGGAGAAGGCAGGAGAATGGGGTTAGGAGGGAAAGGGCCGAATGGCCTACTCCTGCACCTATTTTCTATGTTTCTATGAAAGATAGATCAGCCATGATTGAACGGCGGGGGTAGTCTTGATGGGCCGAATGGCCCAATTCTGCTCCTCTCACTTATGAAGTCCCCCCACCCCCAAATATCCGCTGTGTAGTAGGAAGGAACTGCAGATGCTGGTTTAAATAGAAGATACACATAAAATGCTGGAGTAGCTCAGCGGGTCGGGCAGCATCTCTGGAGAAAAGGAATGGGTGACCTTTGGAGTCGGGACTCTGAAGAAGGATCTTGTCCCAAATGTCCCCTTTCCGTTTCTCCCCAGCAGGTTGTTTGTGGCTGAAGAATAAACTGGGGGTGTGTTACTCCAGACGGTCACTCGCACTGAGTTTTTAGAATTCCAGAGTAAGGCGTTGACTCATTTAAACAGAAGGGCCCAGCTCCTCCAGCAGTTTGTTTTGTGTCTCGTTAAAACTATCTTCAGGGTACAGTGTGACATTGTGTTTGAAACAACCCTGTCATTCATATTTAGCATGTAATGCAGTATAGACGCGAAGGGTATAGAGTATGAATCAACAATGTATTTTTTTGACTGAAAGATTTTCCTAAATTTTCTTTTTAAAAGTCTGTTTAAAAGTTGATTATCTAGTATATTAAATAATAGCTAGAAATCTTCCTTGGTAGGAGTTGAAGCTATTGATTGAAAATAAGTATTTAATATTGGATCGTCGCTATTTAAGAACATCAGAAATAGGATGAGGCTATTCGGGCACCTTAATCTGTTTCACTATTTAGCATGCTCTGGCCTGCTTTCTATGGTTATCCAGCCTGTTCCCATATCCTTTGATTTCGCTAATGTTTAGCAGTTATTATTACATTGTTTTATCCCTCTGTTTAGCGGGTGGGACGACACATATTTTGGTCAGAGAGTTATTGAAAAGTCTTGATTCTTTCCTTTTTTTGACCAGTTCACTTGCTATACTTGGTTCAGTGCCAAAGAAAGTAGACCCAACATTTGTAGTAGAAGTTCCCTTTTTGCCACTCTGCATCACCATAAATCTCCCCCAAACCTCTGCCTCCATCTCATTTATCTACAGCTGTCTTCCAACCAACTGTCTTTGCTCTCTCTGCCCCCATTTTCTCTTCTCCTTCTCTCTCCCACCCTACCCCCAAATTTGTGTCAACATCACCCCAAGGGCATGAGTTTGGTTTTGTTTCTTGTGGTATCATGGAGTCTGTTGGCAATAGCAGCATTTATTACCCATCCCTATGAGCTGGATTGCTTTTCCCTTTATTCCCAGTACAAATGCGACGTGCTTGTCGTTAATTATTCTCCTACCTGGTCACTCTCAAATTGAATCGGAGAATTGAGCGTGAACTTTGAGCCCAAGTTAATCGTAAACTCTACAGTCTACTCACTATCTTGTTTTTATTTTAGACTTCACAAAGACTTCATACTACCTCCAAAATTTCAGGTGTCATTTCAAGATGCTGCAGATGCTGGAAACCTGAGCACAATACCAAGTGCTGGATGAACTCAGTGGGTCAGGCAGCTTCTAGGGACAGCTGTCGGGTGATGTTTTAGATCGGGACCCTTCAGACTGACTGGAGTGTGGGGGTGCAGGAAGAAAGATGAACAATGCTGGCAAATGATTAGTGGATATAGGATGTGGATTAGATTGCAGATGAGTGGAGTAAGTGACAAAGGCAAAGAGACAAAAGAATGTCAGAGAAGGAGAGAATTGTAAAGGGAGGGGATAAAAGGGAAATGGGCAATTTGGATCAAACCAGTTTGCAACCTCTTTGTGAACATCTGAGAACTTTTTAGCCTGTATCTTCACATTACTAACTTTCTGTTGCGTCTCAGCATCCTAGCCCTTCAATGCACCTGGAATGAAATTCCCAACATCTTCATTTGCTTGTAGGATGATGATGTGGCAAACCCAATGTTTATTACCAATCTTTATTTTCTCTCTGAGCCATTTCTGTGAACTGTTGGGGGTAGTGGGCCTGAAGGGCACACAGACCAGATCAGGTAGGATGGTATATTTTCCTCCATGATAAACATTACCATAGCAGATGTTTTTGTGGCAATCTGATTATTTTATGCCTCCCATGACATTAGTCTGCTCCATCTCAGTTCAGTCTTGTAGAAACACAGACTGGACACGAGTGAGATGTCATTGGTCCCATCATGTTTGTACTGACCCTACTATGAAACTTTTCTCCACCACATCTGAAAGCAGTATATTTCATATTCTAACTACATTGGCTGCCCATTCCACCAACCTGTTTCCAACCTGCTGCCATAGTTATATGGCTGTTTTGTCCCTGAGCTTTGAAGCTGCTTCATTGGTAGTGTGCATTGAAATCGTGGGTATACGGTTGCCAAGAGCAAGGTCTTTTTTTAACCTTAGTGCTGCCGTAAATAATACTGAGAAATATGATGCATTTGTAGGATTTTGAGTTTGTCATCTGATCAGGTCATTGTGAGATTTGAGTTTTCTCATTTGAAGCCGAGCTGAAAGTCTTTTTTTAATATTTTGTGCGTCTTGTATTCATATATGACAACACACAACATTTTGTCTTTTTTACAGTGATGCACTGGCCACAGAGTCAGTCAGCTGCCTCAATGCAGCACTTTCCCATCTTCGAAATATCTGGGAAGAGATTGGAATTCCAGAAGATCAGAGAATGCAAAGGACAGAAGTTGTTAAAAAGCACATTAAGGCAAGTGGAGTAAAGCATTCTTGGGAATAAAGAATGCGATTTTTAAAATATAAATTGGAGTGTATCCTTATAGAAAAGTTATGCAACAATATGCAGTACAAAGGCAGTCCTGATCTAGACTGCCTGTTATGTCTTGCACGTTCAAATATGGCACTTTACTGTTTCCGCTGGCATTTTGAAATGGTGCAATTGGCCATCGGGATCACACTCTATACGATTTAGTTTTTTATTAACAGCAAATGTGCAGAATAATATGTTATGTTCCCTTGATTTTGCTATTGGCAAATTGAACACTATAAATGCAGTAAATCTGACCATCTTTCTTGATTGAGATAAATTCAGCCATGAGGTGGGCAGGTTACTCTTCTGTAATCTGGCTTCTGCTGCTATTTTGTCTTTTTTTTTAAATCAGACAGCACAGATTTAATTTTTCTTAAACCCTTTAAAATGAATTGGCTTCTCATTATTCCTTTTTCAAAAACGGATACGATGGCAATAAAATAGTACTTGTTCCCAATGTTGATGGTTGTGGGAATTTTAGACTCTTTTGGTTGATTTTAAATATGTATCAAAATCCTTTCAAGAAACGGTGTTTGTCACCTATTTCCACGCAGGGCCTATTGGAAATGATGATTGCAGAGGAGGAAAATTTAAGGCAACGGCTGAAAAAGAGTATTACAATGTGCCAGAAAGAGCTCCATGCAGTGTGTCAGGACCTTGGGTTAACTGCATGTCTGGTAAGATTTAAAACTCACCTCCCCTCAGATTTTTAAAGAGTGTGTTGGAGGGAGGAATGAAATAAAATATCCCCCGCCCCCCCCCCACTATCTAATTAACAATTTAAATTTGTATTTGTGACAGCCAGAAGAAAATTGCACAATGCTGCAGCTGGAGAAAGATCTGCGGACTCGTTTGGAGGTCCTCTTGAAGGAGAAGAAAGAGAGAATGGCTAAAATGAACTGCCTTAAAGAACAAGATGACGAACTTTGTGACATTCTCTGTACAACAGGCTACTCCATTGATGTTGATGTTGTCCCCAGTATTGAACAGCTAGATGCATTCCATGCGCACATTGCTTCACTGAATGAAGAAAAGGTAAAATACAATCTGGGATATTAAAGCAGCAGTTCACACCTATATTTAATTAGTATTTTAACTAATACTAGGGTGTCTTGTGCAAGTGTCCTGTTGACCTGTGTGGTCTGGAGCATCCAAATGTGCAAGACTGTGTACAGACTTGTACAAATCTGATGCCTAACTTTCCTGAACATGGCATGGTTTAAACTTTAAGATGATGTTTCTGTGATCTGGAAACCGGCACTTAACGAGACAACTGTGGAAGTGTAACTAATTGTAGCTTTGAATAATTGTTCACCATTCAAATAAAAATTGAAATGGTATAAATCCGGGTAAATAAAGCTGAGATTTGGTTGAAAGGTGACTCAAAAGAGGTTTAGTAATGTTTTTGTAATCTGTAGCTACCCTTGTTTCATTATATAGGAGATATAGAAATAAGAAGCATTCCACTGTTTAATTTGTATAAACTGTCATCTTCTTATTGATGTAATGTATATCTATTGAATTCCCTGTTCGAAATGTTTTATTCTTTAATTTTAGGAGCGCAGAAGGGCTGAGTTTGTAGAGACAAAGAAAAAAATCATTTTGTGCATGGATGAACTGGATCAGCTTCCTGACACTAGCTTTGAGAGAGATATTGTGTGTGAAGATGAGGATGCATTTTGTTTATCCAATGCGAATATTCTAGGTCTAATAACATTACTTCAACAGGTGGGTACATAAATGCAAGCAGCTTTTTATCTCTATCAATCTTGGAGCAATCTCAAAATTCTTCACTATACTTTTGCTTTTGACTTGTAATCTTATGGGGAATAAAAATGACAGCTATATTGAAAATAGGGGAATGTATTTATTTATATTTTTGACTGATTATTCATAAGAGACCTAGTATCTCTTTGAATCTTGTGGTTGATTGCTTATGACCAGCTAACCAGGACAATACAATGGCTATACTAAAAATGCTTTTCAATTTCTTGCCCCATTTATGCAAATAATGACTATTTTAGCCGTCCACTAGTGAATAAAATAGCCGTTCTGTTTGGTATCCAGCTTGCGTTGGAAAGTTTTCTTGGTTTATTTCTGTGGATTTGTCGCAACCTGTGGATCATCCGGCTGAGATCATGTTCCTGGCGTGCTTGCTAATGTGTTTTGTCAGTACAGTTAAATAAACTTCTTAAGTGAAAGTCTACCCTTTGTGTGCTTGCTTGGTGGGTATAAAACTGCTGGCTAATTATGAAACCTATTTCTCTTCAGCTGGAGAAGAAGAGAGCTGAAAATGAAGCCATATGTTCAGAGCTGAGAAGTCAAATAATTAACCTGTGGGACTGGTTGAAGATTTCTGATGAAGAACGCAATGCATTTGCTGTACACATGGTTGGATCCAGGGCAAAAACATTGCAAATGGTAAGTATTTTTGTGTGTGTATATGTTTATATTTTTTGCTGCTAAATTAATGGTGAAGCTAATGGCACTTGCCATTGTGTATAAATGGTGCATAGTTTCAGGCTGGGACTGGGAGCAGCTTAAATATTTAACAGCAGTTACTTCACATATCCTGAAGCTTCTATGTTTGCTAAATATCACACTAATGTTTAATTAACGTAGTTAAATATTTTCAACCATATATATTCTTTTTTGGAAGTCTTATTCCTTAAGCACATTATAGGGTTATTCTCTAATTCAATGGAGTCAAGTAGTAATTCTTGGTAAGCTGATGAAAAATAATGAATGTTGTGATCCAGTTACAGACACAATTGCAGCATCTTGAAGTCCTGAAATTACAGAACATGAAAAGTGTGATTGAAGCTGTCCGACAAGAGCTAGCATCATACTGGGAGAAATGTTTCTTCAGCTCTGAACAGCGCCAAGCATTTGCTCCATATTATGAAGGTTTAACTTTTTAAAATATTTTGATGCTAAAATAATTGTCTAATATGCTGTGATGCAAGTCTCTGTTGTAGCCTGGAAGACACCCTGAATGATGGTAATGGGAAATGCAAATGAAGGTCTTTTTGATTCAGGGACTTGTATGCCTGTGATGCGGATTCATGCTGCCATAACGAAATGTGAAATTTTCTTGCCAATGGCAATTGTATTGTGATTCTCTTTGACCAGAGCTCCAACTCAGAGCTACATCATTATCCAATATCTTCGCAGGGAGGTTCACATGTGCTAACCGGGAGGGTTTAAACTAGGGTAACAACTTTCAAAACCAGGTCAGCAATTGGACAGACCTGATGACAAGGTAAAGGTTATGACGAGTCTGAAAGGAAGTACGGGCAGGTACAGGTTAATGAACATGGTGAGATTGATGGGCTGAAGTGTGTTTATTTAAATGCAAGGCCGAACAGCTCTGGGGCTTCCGTGAAATTGAGGCTTTATGACGAGAGCTCAAAAATAAGAAAGGTACAATTTTCTGATGAGATTATACTATGAGCCTCCCAATTGCCTGGGAGATAAGGGAGTCGATATGTAGACAGATGCAAAGATGTAAAAGCAACTTGGCCTATTTCTGCACTGTAATGTTCTATTTTGATGAAATGTTCTTTTGATGAAACTTTGATTGGGGCAGGTAATTTGAAGCTGCTCGTTTACATGCTAAAATGTATTTTTTGCTTTCCCTAAAAGAGGAATATACAGAGGATTTATTGCAGCTTCATAACTATGAGCTGAACCGATTAAAGCAGCACTATCAAGCCCACCAGCAGCTATTTGAGGGTGTCTGGAAGTGGGAAGAAAATTGGCAGCTTTACCTCGGGTTTGAGGTAAGTAACAAATTATTTGTGGTTCATTAGATTGTGCTATTGTGGGGTTCTTGAGCAGCCCTCTTGAAAGCTCCAGGCCCCAGTTGTTCCTTGCAATCAGAATTGGATATATAGGATTATGTAGTGTTTCCAGTCTATGTGTAACTCGGGCACTTGCTGTGGCTTTATTTCATTGAATAATTGCCCGTAATGGAACAAAGAACCATTTTACTATTATTGCCATTTAGAAATCTTTAAACGTCATGGGACAACTTGTGTAAAGTTGGATTTCAGTAAATCAGGTCTTATATAACCCCAAGAGCCCCTGTATAGTTAACCAGGTTGGAAGCAATTTAATTGAAACAAATACTAACATTAAAAAAAAATTCTGTTTACAGAAGAAAGCATCTGACCCAAACCGCTTTGCCAACCGAGGAGGCAACCTTTTAAAGGAGGAGAAGCAGAGAACTAAGCTGTATAAAATGTTGCCCAAAGTATGTAATAATGCACGTTTACCCTGAACAAATTGCAATCTATGATTTAGTCTGAAATTATCACATCGCACACCTTTACTATTGTTATCGGGAGATTCATCTGTGTACATAAACAAGGAGTGGCTGAAGTGACATCCAAACTTTAGTGTAAAATGGAGATAACTTTGGTCATCATCATAATAATCACACTTTATTAGCCAAGTATGTTTTGCAACATACGAGGAATTTGATACTAATAAAAAGCAACAGAACACACAAAATACATTTAAACATAAACATTCACCACTGACTCCTCCACATTCCTCACTGTCCAGTCCAACAGTCGGGGGCCTCAAACCTTCCGTTGACAGGATGATCTTACTCGTATAGCCGGCGTCGGGGCGATCAAGCTCCTGCATCGGGGGGAATCGGGTGATCTGACCCGGGTTGGGGCTTGTCAAATGTCGTGCGGCTTTTGGAGCTCCCGACTCGGCCTCCCCCGAGACTGTGAGCTCCTGATGTTAAAGTCAGCAGGCCACGATTGGAGCAAGGGATCAGCTCCGATGGCAAGTCCACGCCCTGCAGTGGGGTTCAAAATCAAATCAGAGTAGATCTCCAGCCCCTCTATGTTAGGCCGCAGAGTGACCGGAAATACGATCCGGAAGCCAATCGCATCTCTGGCAAGGTAAGAGATTGGGGAAAATAATTTTCTCCCGACCCCCTCCTCCACCCACATAAAACAAACCAGAGAACATTAACACAAACTTTTAAAATTCACTCAAAATAACAAAAAAAAGATGAAAAGGACAGACAGACTGTCGGCGGGGCTGCCTCAAAGGCGCCTACTGGTGGAATCTGCTGAGCTGAAACATTTATGTGTTAGCAGATAGTACTCAGTATTTTGACACACAATTTCTTAACAGTTGTCATGTTAAAATGAGTGAATCAGTGAAGATTACTGAGCACCTCAAGCCTGTTCTATCATTTAATTAGTTAGTAATTGGTTTGTTTCTTATCTGTTTACTTTTGATTCTATTTAGTTTAGATACTGTTAAGAATTAAAAAAAAAAAACCCTCTGATTCTATTAAACCTGCAACCTTTTGGAGGGAGCATAATATATTTCTTTAAAAAGAAGGAAAATGCTTCCTGGTTCCATTTTAATCTGCTGATTGTCCTCTTGTTCAGAAATTTATACCTCTTCTATTAAAACTTAATTTCAAATGTTTTAATTTGATCGCCCTCAATTATCAAAACTTCAGGAAGTGCCTTTCAGATTGGAATGCCACAACCAAATAGCATTCTCAAGATGGTATCTGTTTTGAACAGCTAAAGCATAATTTGCAAGCTTGGTATTCCAGTTCCCTGTATATGAGCCAACTTTCCGTTTGTGTTTTCATAACTGTGCTTGTGTCTGATAATTTATAGTGCCTCGTCACTGATAGAATATTTCTTGAATGGGATTGTTCAAACAGTCAACACTCAATTGAAAACGGTTACCTTTCTCTGGAGTGTCAGCTGCTTCTAATGTTTCCCATTTTAAATATTCCTGCTAAAGTACTAATAAATTGCTGTATATTTTAGCTGGAAGAAGAGTTGAAAATGCAGATTGATGCCTGGGAACAGGAGCAATGTTCACATTTTCTGGTTAATGGACAAAATTTTATGGAATATGTATCTGAGCAATGGGAGCTACATAAATTGGAGAAAGAGCGCGAGAAGCAAGAGCGGGTAAGGCCACAATTTGTCCTTTGTGATTATTACTTTGCTATCATTTTAACATTCGACTGATGAAGGCAGATTTATCCATTTTCATGCCTACCGTTGTTGTTGTCGAGTCAAAATTTGGGAAAGAAATTGAATCATGAAGATTTCTCTCTCCAGTAAAAACTCGTGATGACTAAAGAGCCACATGACCGTTTCTTTTCAGCGACTTGTCGGCACCCGTCATAGTCGCAGCAGGTGGGAGAAAAATTTCAACATGTTGAAAATCCAGTGGCGGTGACTACTCACGACCATGCAGATGTCACCCTGCAACATTTTCTGGTCGCCGCTAGATTTTCAACATGTTGAAAATTTCCGGCCACCTGCTGTGACTGATGGGTGCCAGCAGTCGCCGAAAAAAATCGCGTAAGTGGAACGGACCCTTAAGGTTGCATGTTTGAAATGGTAGTTGCAGCAGGGTGTATGATATGCTAATTCCCTATTGAATATTGCCTTGTATTAGTTTGATTGTACCTCTCTAAATCCATGAGTTCCGTGAGTCCCTTAGTTCTGAAAGCAAAAATATCTGTACCTAGTAGGAAGTGGAGGCTCTCGTGTGCCAAAAGCCAAATATGATTGATGTACGAAAGGTCCAACAAATGTCTGATTACTTATGAATTGGACATTGTTTTATTGCAGCAACAGAAGAAGAGTAAACTGATTGAAGAGGAAATGCTGTATGGCAGTGCTCCGAAAACACCAAGCAAGCGAAGGGTTAACACTCTGACTACGCCAGGGAAAATACGGAAGGTAAATGTTCTGAATATGTATACAAGTAGTAATAAGTGCAGATCATTTTCATTTTTGGTGATTGACCATACTTAAGGTCAAGGTCAGTTTATTGTCACATGCACCAATAAGTTACAGTGAAATTCAAATGGCCATACAGCCATACTAAACAAAAAAGCAACAAGACACACATCTACATAAAAATTAACATAAACATCCACCACAGTGGATTCCCCACGTTCCTCACTGTGATGGAAGGCAATAAAGTCTTATCTTCTTCCTCTTTATTCTCCCATGGCCGGGACAGTCGAACCATCCGCAGTCGGGGCGATCGTAGCTCCTGTGTCGGGGCGATCGAAGTTCCTGCGGCTAGGAGCTCCCAAAGTAGGTCTCTAACCAGAGACTGCGAGCTCCACGCGCGATGGAACTGTCATATTAAAGCAGTGGCTACATTGTGAATCCTACCATATTGATAATTGGGGGGGAGGGGGGGAATTAGAGTACTCTAACCACTTGACATTACATTTCAATATTTCATATCTACTGTCATCATTAATCCTAATTAATACTATGATCTGTATTGTATTTATTGAAAGTTACTAATCTTGTAATTTTGCACAGCATGGCTGTGAATGTTGTAAGTGGTTTCTGTTTAACTTTGGTTCTGCTATTTAAACAAAAATCTAGATGTGCTTTTGACCACAGCCCTGTGTTAATATTTTCTCTTTCCTACTTTTGTCGCAGATAAATGGTACATCGATTGTTAATGCTACACCCAACAGCACTTTTCGCTGTGCTATTGGAAATAGTGTCTGTTTCTCTCCAATCTCCCGACCCCCTTTGTCCGGACGCAAGGTCAGTCGCCAGGTTGCATGCTTTTTATTATCTTGGCAGACATGTTGAGTGTTTAAGTTGTTAGATTTACAAATATAAGAACCAATATCATTTTTAACAGTATATACAGTACCATGATTTTTTTTTTTTTTAAATGGTGTGCATCAGTTACAAAGGCTCCACAGTTGGATCCCTACCCCGTGTTAAGATGTTTTTCAATTTGCATTGATCTGACCAAGAAAAAAAATGTTTTTGCGTAATGGCAGGGCTGTGTAGGAGCTTTTTGGAGCCTTATTTGAGATCAACAACACACAAGTTGCTGTTCATTATGACGTAATTCTCCCCCCCCCCCCCCCAAAGTTCTATTCTTGGCCTTCTTGCAGCAGTTACAGTGTGCTAAAGGTTTTACATCAGCTCTCTATATACTGTGTGATCCCTAAGAAAAGATGCTTCAGCCTGCTAAGTCCACTCAATGTTAATTTCCCCCAACACAGCTAAGGTTTGAAGGGTGTTGTGGGTGTACTGTGATTAGTTTGGTTAAGCACAGCATCAAAATATCAAAATGCTAAAAGTTGTACTTTTCCAACAACATCACCAATGTTGACTATGCTGGCAATTGCTCGCCATTGTGGCTGCGGAGGCCTCAAATAGGCCCTGACCTCGCGTGGCCTAGTAGGAGGAGGACTGAACTTTTTGGTGCCTTCCCTCACAGTGGAAAGTGTTGATTCTGCTGTGGGGGGATGTTCATGTTGAGTCCTATAGTGTATAGTGTCTTTTTTTTAATTTTCATTTTATATGGATGTATGGTAATCTAATGTCTTCTCTGTAAAGCACTTTGGCTTCAACGTGATTTGATTTAAAAGTGCTATATAAATAAAAATGACTTACTTACTAATATTAGTCTAATACGCTTTCCCTTTCTTTTCATAGCCAGCACAATCTGTGCGCACTCCAGGACATTCTGCTAAGAAGCTCCCACGCCATGGTGTCAATGAAAAAAACAAAGAGAACATTTCTCATCTAAATTCAACAGCAGTGAGTGGTGCGTCCACTGGCATCTCCACTCCGCAGCATAATCTCAGCGTAAATTCAGTTGCCACCACTTATTCTGAGTTTGCGGTAATTTCAATTTTTGCAGTCATCTACCAATCACTGTGGCAGCACGCAGTTGGTGCTGGAGATTGTGGGGGACTTGAAGGAAAGTAGAACAAAAGCTGCATGCAAACTTTTAATCAACACATTGTCAGGATGTGAGAATGTGAAGTGAATGAGTCAGTACAAATATTGTTTTCAGTTCAGAGCCTAGCGATAGAATGTGCAAAAATACTGAACTTCACACTGGAAAAAAGCCAGTATTGATCTGTTCAGAGGTGGTATCCAGCCTGCTTCCAATACTACTCTTTCAAATCTTGCTCATCTTTATCTTCTGATCCTCTGATTGCTCTGAGGCTTTCATATTTTCATTGAAAACATGTTCTTGGAGCACAAAATGAACTAGAAGATCGTTTCATTTTGCAGGCGTTTCAAAGACCAGGAGATTAATTTGCAGAAATTTTAATAATTCATTATATAATATCAACATAAAGTCCTTTCAGCCCATTGAGTCAGTGCTGAACCTTAGGCACCCATTTACACAAATCCTACCCTAATCCAATTTAACTTTGCCTAATATTAACTCCTCTCAGTTACTATTGCAGACTTGCACAGTGTCATGTACAGTGACCAATTAACCTATTGACTTGCACATCTTTGAGATGTGGTAGGAAATGGAAGGAGCAGGAGATCTGCTCATTCCACACGCAGTACACGGAAGGTGTTTGAACCCAGGTCACAGGGGCTGTGAAGAAGCAGCTCAACTAGATGTGTCCATTGAGGAGCGATTTGTTTCCATTTAGTGTGTTGGAGATCCTGAACATGCCAGGGAAGCAATATTTCCAATTAGATTTAATGGTACGTAGATATTTGCTTGAAAGACTGGTCTAAAAGCTGGGATTTGGCTGAATGGCTCGCATTAGCCGGTGTACAGTTAGGCTAAAAAGCCATGTATTGTACAATTTTCATGGTGTTTTAGCTGCAGGTTTTGCGATGCTCATTTGTTCATAAATCCAGCAAGCCACAATACCACAATCGTCCCCTGACCTGTCCGTTTCATTTCTTTATTTCAATTCTAGGCTCTGCTCTGCAATTTGAAACATCAGTTTATGTTCATGTTTACTAATATTTTTTTCTAGTAATTTGCAGATGGTAGCAGCGGGTGAGACAGCATCTAAGGAGCGAAGGAAATAGGCAACGTTTCGAGAGAAGGGTCTCGACCCGAAACATTGCCTATTTCCTTCGCTCCATACATGCAGCCTCACCCACTGAGTTTCTCCAGCATTTGTGTCTACCTTCGATTTTCCAGCATCAGCATTCCTTCTTAAACATTCTGACTACGGATGCTGTCTGTACGGCCAAAGGGTCTGTTTCTCACTATCTCAAGTCTAAGAATTAGGCCCACTTGGTCCATCAAATTTGCTTCACCATTCAAACATGGCAGATCTTTTTTTCCCCTCTCAACCTCTTTGATGCGCTTATTAATCAGGTACCTGTCAATCAACACTTTAAAAAATATCCAATGGCTTGGCCTCCACAGATTGAATTCCACAGATTCACCAGCCTCTTGCAAAATAAATTCCTCCTCATCTCTGTTCTAAAGGTACATCCTTTTATTGTGAGGTTGCGTTCTCTGGTCCTAGACTCTCCCACTGTTGGAAACATCTTTCCACGTCCACTCTATTTCAGCCATGTCCACATTCTCATTCACTCCCTACACATTTTGCAATTCTACCAATTAACCCACAAGCCCACACGTCTTTGGGATATGGGAGTAAACCGGAGAACCCGGGGGAAACTCATGCGGTGACGAAGAACGTGCAAACTCCACACAGACAGCACCCAAGGTCAGGATGGGTCTCTGGGTCTCTGGTGCTGTGAGGTAGCAGTTCTACTATTCTGCAAACTGGTATAATCACCCCCCCACCAGAATGTTTCTGAACCCAATGGCTTTAAAATATATCTTCTTTCCAATATATCTTGTACATATAGTTTATTACTCTATGAACCATATTTATTGAACTTTTTCTAAATTTTCTAACTTTCATAAACTGCACAATAACTTCAACCTGTTCTTTCTAGATACAAATTTTTAATCCACGAAGATTGGCACTGAAAATGTTCTTTGCATAAATATTTACCTAACTAGTCGTCATTGGGACCGGCACATGGTTAGGAAAGGTTTAAATTGATTTGGGCCAAATGTGGGTAGGTGGGATGAGTATAGATGGACATCTTTGTCGCCATGGATATATTGGGCTGAAGGGCCTGTTTCCTCTGTGTTGGATGACTGATGTAGGCCAGATGTTGCATAAAAATCCTTATGACTTCAGAAAAATTATTTCTTCTATTTACAAATTTGTGGTTGGTGTTTGTGGATCCTGATTGTGTGCTATTTTGCTTTTTATTTTGTTGCTGATTGTGGTGTGTGTGCAGGAGGTTGTCTTTTGCATCTGAGCTGTGTGTGCTTAATTGCATTGCTTTTGCCAATACTGCCCAATATCTATAATTACCCAGTGAAATCCTATTGTGTTCATGTGTGCTTCCTACAATGGTTACTTGTAGTTGAAGGCCTGAATCCTTGGGCAATGTGTGTATATATATTCTATTGGGAGTTGGACTTGCTTTCCATTCCAGTACTACCTCCTGAATCTGCACTGCCTGCTGCCCCGAAATGTAGCTGCTGAAGGTGCAGATCCAATTCCAAATGGCGAAGTTGTAGTGTGTAGCATAAGTGACAGTGGAAACTATATACACTAATGTACATCTAACATGCACACCTTTAGGATGAATCTGTTCCTGTATTTCACCATTATAGATTTACTTCCGATTTGCCGTTCGTGGGTAAAGCAATTTACTTTTTAATTATCCACGTGCTTTAAGTGTAGTTCTGGTGATGTGTGCAAAATGATTGTTTACCTAAAATTTCACAACTGTGCTGGAGGTTGAGGAAGATTGTCCAAAGCAACTTGCACACCTTTAATTTCTCAGTAACTCTTGGTTTTCAATATTAAATTAAGATATTGTGGATATGCACAGGCAGACTAATGACTGGATTCCTATTTCACCGCTTGCTTTAACCTCTGGTTTTTCTCATTCTGTGCACTGAGCATGTTCAAGTCGGCCAGAGTTTTGCTTAATTTTCCTGTTCATAATCATTCTGACAAAGGTAGGTCAGGAGAGTTGTAACATTCTATGCCAGCGATTGGTAGATGGTGCTGCATTATCGGTCAGTGCATATTTTATGCTTAATATTCGGGTAAACTATGCACTTGCAAAGGTCTAGTTTCTTTTTTTCAGCTTTGCTGTTGTACCACTTTTGTGAATCCAATAAAGCAAAGGAGTTGTGCTCAGACTGAAGACATAAAAACCTTCCAATATAACTGTTTTAGTCAGTAATTGAATGATGTGAAACCTGAAAAGTTGGTTGCTTGTAATACCAGGAATCTCCAAACTTTCATTACTATTGCAAAATGACTTCAGTCTTAACTGACCTTGCTCTCATTTTAAGATCCCTTGATTTGGATTTCCTCACCACAGAAATAGCACCAGTGCTCTATTAAACTCCTGCTTTCAGTCAGTTAGATCACCCATCAACATTATTGACTTGCCTCTGTAGTTTGGCTTCCAGTGGAGCTGTCCTGTTACTGCAAGCAACCTGATGTTTTGTGGTCTTGTTAATTTTCCCGAAATTGCCTCCCTTAGGATAAATAAGGTTTCCATATCTGCAAATGAAAGAAAATCAGAAACTTTATCCCCATTTGTTTCAGTCTTTACTTGCAAATCTACAATTTTTCTTCCTTCTCCACTTTGAAGTAATTTTTTTGGAATCTTGAATGCTCGGCAGTTTGGATTGCAAGTTGAAATTATGGAAATTTTTTCTGGTAATATTTGAACCAGATCAAACATTTTAGTATTCTTGTTATTTCAATGTTTGCACACATGCTCAGAGGCAACGTTTGATGGCCATTAGTGGATTGTGACCTGTATGGCAAACCAAGCTGTTTCTAACAAGATGTGCTGCATCTTTAGACTTTAGACTTTGTAGATGCAGAGTAGAAACAGGCCCTTCGGCCCACTGAGCCTGTGATCACCTCGTACACTAGCACCATCCTACACACACTAGGTACAATGTACAGAAGCCGATTAACTGACAAACCTGCATGTCTTTGGAGTGCGGGAGGAAACCAGGACACCTGGAGAAAACCCACACAGTCACAGTGAGAACGTATAGATGGCACCCATAGTCAGGATTGAACCCAGGTCTCTGGCGCTTGAACCCAGCTGCACCACTATTGGGTCTCTACCGCTGTGCTGCTGTCCTACTGGGTCATGCCATTTATTACTTTTCGGGTGACGGTTTTGTCTTCATGCTCCTCAATTTCACATTTCAACTTTTTAATATTTTAAATGTCTTTAATGCATGGTGTGCATCCTTGTCCCATATTTCAAGAGTTTTGACAAGTTGTTTGTTGCATAATTCATCTAAGTAGTTTGTGCCTTAATATTCTAACTTCATACTAGTTTAACAGCCATTATTTTTGTTTCCCTTTTTCAGCGAGATCTTTCAAAAGTTTCCAAGTCTGACTGTCGTTCACGTGTTCTCAATTCTACAATCACCAACCTCCACACCTAGGAAAGCTGTAAAATGCCAGTGGGGAAATGGACTGCTCAAACACGAGCTGGGGAGAGCCCTGACGTAGTGCACAAAATGAAAACATGTTACAGTAGAGCTGGCGTGTTTTGATCTGTATTTCTTTAAACTGTAAATTACGGGATATGTGAAATATGCCACAGATGAACAAAGGGTGTTGTACATTTTTTTGTCCGTACCATCTTGGTATCTTGGGGCACTGAACATGGCTTCAAAATCTATTTGAGATGGGGTTGATGCATTTAGGGTTTTTTTTTATACACAAATTCAAACAACATCTTGTTAACTTGCTACACCCAGTGAATATCATTAAAATTAAATTAAATTGATGTCATTCTCTTTTTGAGCTATTATTTAGAGTAGTGAGGAAGGCATGTTCTAAATAATTGGCTTTCTCCAGAGTTCACTAAAGTAACTTACTGATCTTCTAAATCTTGACAAGTTGTTATTTTAACATGATAATGGCTGATAGGCAACAAATCCTTTAACATTTACAATTTTTGATCATCTTGATATGGCAATTTGACACAACTAGGATCTCCAGGGTAGGCTACCCAAAGCTGGGTCTGTACTAAGAGGAGATTCCAAATCCCCTCGTACAAAATGCTATTCGCTCGTTTGCATCTGCGGTAAATAAACTCTTCTTAAGCAATATCCAAATGATATTTGCGTCTGCAATATTATATTTGGCTTTCTCCTCTGCTAGCCTAGCAACCGGTTAAAGCACAGTCAATTCATATGCCATCTAGATAGCAAATTAAATGTTTTCTTGTTGCATTAGGTTGTGAGATGTTGAAGATCCCTAGTTCAAAAAGGACCATGTAAGGATGGCATGAGGTCATAACTATCCCTTTGTTCATTTGTGGTTCTATTTCTCATATGATATTGTGGCTTTAATGATACTTTAATCATACCCGGTTTTAAATATTTTTATAATTGCACATATAAATTGTTTAATTCTTTAGTTAAGCTAATCATGAATTATGCTCCTTTTTTGCATTTTCCCTTATTTATTCTTGTAACGGCCATTTATTTCTGTTAAAGTTAGGCAAATGTCACAAAATAGTTATGGGCGGTGAGAGAAGCCTTTAAACACTAACTGTAATTTTATAGTGTGTTGTAGAGACTTGTTAATTGCTACCTGATAAACTTGTCTTTACACCTTGTCTGACGCAGTGTTTGTCCAATGTTTGTCTCAATCTGTTTATGACTGAAGGTACGTTTTTATTCCATCTTGGAATCAAGAAATATCAATCCTCAAGCAGGTTTCAATCTTAAATTGAATGAAAAAGGAAGGAGAGCCTCGGAGTTGCATTGTTTTCTTTGTTTGAACCAATCTGCCATTTTAAGATGGGTGGGGAAACAGAAGGCTTGTGAAGTATGTAGATTTTTTAAAAATGTTACTTTTTGAACTTCAGAGAAGACCCATCAGATGGGATCTAATGAATTTCTTAACCTTGCTGGGGAACTTCCTATTGTTTCCTATAAGATCACCTCAGAGCTAATCTGAGAGTCAGGCAGCATGGTGGCAAAACTGGCAGAGTTCCCTAACCTGGTTTGGCTAGGTTTGCTTTTAATGCAAGTTGAATTATCTTGAAGGATGAAATTTGTCACAGTTGGTGTGTGCTCTGATATAAAACATGATTTGAGTAATTCCAAATTGAAACTTTGTTTCAGAAGTTCTGCCATAATCTCATGCATTTGGGAGATTCATGCAGATTACTCCCCAATCATCTGGATTTACCAGTCAATAGCCTTATGGCAGAACTGTGCAGAAGAAAAACATTTTTATACAAAGTGGCATACATTGTAATATTCCTATGCTTTCCTTCCCCATTGAAATAGCTGTTATAGTGAACGCGACAGACCCAATGTAATTTGAAGCATTGTTCTTTCATTATTTAAATCCAGAAATAATTATAAAGACCGAGCATCTAACCAAAATTAGGTTTTATATTTGTGGTCCGCTATCTCTGTGAATCTACACATGACATGTTTGCTTTTTAACCTGCAGACTATTGGACTTCACAAATGTTCAAATTTTCCTGCCAACAGTTAGGAGGTTAGCATGGTGTACTCTTTCTTCCAATTAAAAAAAAAAAAATGTAAATAGCTGTTTGTAAATTCTATAGACATCTGATTGGCTGTGGTCTGGTACCAGGCTCAAAGACCCCAGTTTGTACCGAGTTTCAAGCTCAATAGGAATTGCCTTTGCCTTCAATGTCCAGAGCTAAGGGAGTGGGTAGGGTGAAATCAAAGGAGATTCCTTTTCTGGCTAATTGTTAAATTCAAACATGTCCTTGTTTAGCACAGGCTACATCTGACTGTGAGGCACCATGTTAAACTCTGGCCTGGACCTGGGGAAAGGCATTCTGAAGTACTAGGAGGTGTGGTAGCATGAGGTACTATGGTGCTTAAAGGCTGTAGATGATAACATTGGACACTGAAATCTGTCTGTCTTTTGACCATTGTTTAGAGTTTGTCTTTAAATTGTACAGCGTTATGTAATAAATAGTCGAAGCAATATTTGGTTAACTACTCGTCACTTATTCCATTGCAGTGGATCAACTGCATTATTCTTTTAACATAATTGTCGAAGACTTGTTAATGTTGCTTGTAAATTACATTGATGTTACCAGGACTGTGTCTACTTGCTGGGAAAATAGTAATTACCAAAGCTCAAATAATGTGGGTTTGTGGTAACAGAACTGTCACAAATGCCGCACTAGTAATCTGTTCCAACATTGAAAAATGCCTCCAGCCGCAACTTGTACTTATGACTGATCGTCATGATTTTAAAACATAGTAAAATAGGTGCAGGAGTAGGCCATTCGGCCCTTCAAGCCAGCACAGCCATTCAATAGGATCATGGCTGATCATCTAAAATCTGAACCCCGTTCCTGCTTTTTTCCCCGTATCCCTTGATTCGTTTAGCCCAAAAAGCTAAACCTAACTCTTGAAAACATCCAGTGAATTGGCCTCCACTGCCTTCTGTGGCAGAGAATTCCACAGATTCACAACTCTCTGGGTGAAGAAGTTTTTCCTCATCTCACTCTTAAATGGCCTACCCCTTATTCTTAAACCTGTGACCCCTGGTTCTGGTTCCCCCAACTTTGGGAACATTTTTCCTGCATCCAGCCTGTCTAATCCTTTAAGAATTTTATATGTTTCTATAAGACTTCTCGTCTTTATAAATTCCAGTGAATACAAGCCCATTCGACCCATTCTTAGCAGTCCTGCCATCCCAGGAATTAACCTGGTGAACCTACGCTGCACTCCCTCAATAGCAATAATGTCCTTCCTCGAATTAGGAGAACAAAATTGCACACGATACTACAGGTGCGATCTGTCATCAGGACCTCCTTGCTCCTAAACTCAAATACTCTCGCAATGAAGGCCAACATGCCATTTGCTTTCTTCCCTGCCTGCTGTACCTGCATCTTACTTTCAGTGACTGATGTACAAGCACACCCAGGTCTCGTTGCACCTCCCCTTTTCCTAATCTGACACCATTCAGATAATCTGACTCCCTGTTCTTGCCACCAAAGTGGATGATCACACATTTATTCTCATACGGCATCTGCCCACTCACCCATCCTATCCAAGTCATCCCGCAGCTTCATAGCATCATCATCGCAGCTCTCACTGCCACCCAGCTTTGTGTCATCTGCAAGCTTGGAGATGTCGCATTTAATTCCTTCATCTAAATTGTTCATATATATTGTAAATAACTGGAATCCCAGCACCGAGCCTTGCGGCTCTCCACTAGTCACTGCCTGCCATTCTGAAAAGGACCCGTTAATTCCTACTCTTTGCTTCCTGTCTGCCAACCAGTTCTCTATCCATGTCAATACCCTACCCCCAATACAATGTGCTGTAATCTATTCCTGATCAATACAACAAACTTAATTGGAAAATTGCTGTAAAAGCAATGATCTAACCTAATAAACAATCAATTAGCTTGGATCATAATCGCTAGTTCATTGAACTACTGCAGATGGCCTGACAATAAACCAGGAACTGAGTGGGCCTTTGAAGGAAGGGTGTTATAAATATTTCCACTTTGTTATCCAACCTGGCTGCTTTCCGAGTGCTTTCAGAATTCCAAGTTAAATTGCTCTAACTTTGGAGAGAGTCCAAAATTATTTGCAGCTCCACCACAAAATACATTTTAATATCTAAGGCTTATTTAGATGGTGCTCATTTTATTGAAAGTGGAACTGTAGCTGGTCATAATTTGATTGTAAGAAAATTGGAAACTTAATTTAGTATCGACCTAAGTTTTAACAGATATATGATTATTTCTTTATTGATCTTAAAGTTGAATTTTAGATTAGATTAGATTAGATTAGTTTATTGTCATTCAGACCTTTCGGTCTGAACGAAATTCTGTTTCCCTGCAGTCATACATATAATTTAAAAAATGACAAAAACACACAATCAACACAAATTTAACATCCACCACAGTGAGTTCACCAAACACCTCCTCACTGTGGTGGAAGGCAAAATCTTAAAGTCTCTGGCTCTTCCCTCTTTGTTCTCCTCTCTACGCCGAGGCGACGGTTCAAACTCTGCGGGTGGTCGCTGCCTCACCACAGCTCAGAGGCCGAGTCAGGTCTCTGCTGCCGCTGCCTCCGCCACAGCTCAGAGGCAGAGTCAGGTCTCCGCTACCGCCGTCTCCGCCACGGCCTCGGGGCCGAGTCAGGTCGCCGCTGCTGCCTGTATACAATTTTAAGTATACAATTACTTTTTCTGCCGTGATGTTTTATACTTTATGAGAATCAAACTTTGAATTGTAATGTGATTCTTGGGTAGTTGACAGCTTGTCCATGGATCATTGTGCAATGACATCTGATCTGCATATTGGTGGAAAGAGCACTTGTCATGTTCCGTTTTCCTCTTTGAGATGTAATTCAAAACTATTAAGGCTATCCAGCTACAGTGTAACAAGTGAATTTGGCATGGTATTGAGAACCGTGCAGCAAGATGACACAAGCCCTGCATTATTGACATGGGACATGTACCACCCCGGACTACCTACCTGTCCCATCTGTGGAAGAATCTAATTCGTACCTAGTTGCCTGCATCAACTTGTAATTCATAAACCCAGCATGCAAGCATGGTGCACCTTTGCCACAGAAGTTCTACTTTGCAATTGAATTCCCTTGTACTGCAATTACTTTTCCTCACCTCAGTCTGAAGAAGGGTTTCGGCCCGAAACGTTGCCTATTTCCTTCGCTCCATAGATGCTGCTGCACCCGCTGAGTTTCTCCAGCTTTTCTGTGTAACCTTCGATTCTCCAGCATCTGCAGTTCCCTCTTTAACACTTTTCCTCACCTGTTGTACTGAACCAAGTTCAAGTGAGTTTATTGCCATGTGTCCCTGATAGGACAATGAAATTCTTGCTTTGCTTCGGCACACAGAACATAGTAGGCATTGACTACAAAACAGATCAATCCGTACTGCCAAGGACTTTGCTTTATGCTAAAAGCCCATTCTCCCCCACAAGATTTCTCGGTGACATATCAGTGTGAAGGGGGGAATTCTAGAGAAATTGAACAAGTGATGGCCATTGTGTGACATTATACATCATTTGTACCCACGGCCCTGTTGTCAGCAGCAGAGCAAGGTTGAATTGTGTCCAATTCTATAGAGTGTTTCGTTTAGAGATATAAGCATGGAAAGGCCCTTTCGGCCCACTGGGTCAGCACCAACCAGCGATCCCTGTCCTACACCCACTAGGAACAATTTTTACATTTACCAAGCCAATTGACCTACAAACCTGTACGTCTTTGGAGTGTGGGAGGAAACCCACGCAGGTCACGGGGAGAATGTACAAACTCCGTACAGACAGCACCCGTAGTCGGGATGGAACACGGGTCTCCGGCGCTGCATTCGCTGTGAGGCAGCAACTCTACCACTGTGCCACCATGACTGCCTGTAAGAGTCCCTCTTGCTAACGCACAATGCCACCTCCTTGCAACTTTTGGCCATCTTCCTAAATATTGTTTATGTCCCTGTCTCTGTCATCATCACCTGGCCGTTTCTATTTACAAGTCATGGGACAGTTGACTCGTCCAACTTGCCATGAAAACGGGGACTCAAATTCTTTAGACTTTGTAACCTTAATCATGATAGCATTATTTTGCATATGACTCTGCCTGTTTCTCATCCCACATTTAAATCCTTGCCAACAACACAAGCAAATGCCCCAGAAGTACATTGGTGTGGTCTTGCCTGGGAGAATCCTCTTGTACAAGTCGCACCTTCCCCAGAAATTGGTGCAGATGTTTCAGAAATCTAATCCTTCCCACATTTGTTGGTTTATCTGCGATGCATGCCTACAAGGTTAATTCCCGGGATGGCTGGACTGTCATATGCTGAGAGAATGGAGCAGCTGGGCTTGAACACTCTGGAGTTTAGAAGGATGAGAGGATATCTCATTGAAACATAGAAGATTGTTAAGGGTTTGGTTACGCTAGAGGCAGGAAACATGTTCCCGATGTTGGGGGAGTCCAGAACCAGGGGCCACAGTTTAAGAATAAGGAGTAAGCCATTTAGAACGGAGACGGGGAAACACTTTTTCTCAGAGAGTGGTGAGTCTGTGGAATTCTCTGCCTCAGAGGGAGGTGGAGACAGGTTCTCTGAATGCTTTCAAGAGAGAGCTAGATAGGGCTCTTAAAGATAGCAGAGTCAGGGGATATGGGGAGAAGGCAGGATCGTGGTACTGATTGGGGTTGATTAGCCATGATCACATTGAATGGCGGTGCTGGCTCGAAGAGCCGAATGGCCTAGCCCTGTACCTATTGTTTATTGTCTATTCATCTGATCAATTCTCCTAATCTTGCACCTTTTATTACATGGCATAGGAAGTCGTCCTAAAATTACTGTAAGGAGGAGCTGTTTTCTAATTTCCCCTCATGATTCTTAATTTCATGCTGCAGAACCCCATTCTTTTGCTATTTTTTACAATTAGAGCAGATAGTACGTGTAATAACTCCAGGATAAGCACTCTGATGTGTAACATGACCACTGGATATTCACCATCCTCTTCAGAAAGTCTTGCAGCTGTTCGAAGATATATTTGACTTGCCCTGTACTGTACACAGACAATGACAATTAAAATTGAATCTGAATCTGACACGACCTTGGAGTATCATTCTCCCTAAGAAGCGCTACCCTTTAATGCCTTGCACTACACCTCTTTTCCCCCCTCCCTTTGTGCAGTAGAGCCATAGGTCTGAAGACGGGTCTCGGCCTGAAACGTCACCCATTCTCTTCAAGAGATGCTGCCTGTCCCGCTGAGTTACTCCAGCTTTTTATGTCCCTCTTCGTACCAAGACAAGGAATTTCTTTAGCCAGAGGGTGCTGAATCTGCAGAATTCATCGTCACAGACTGATGTGGAGGACAAGCCATTCTGCTCCTATGACTTATGATGAACTTTGCTCTTGTTGCTTAATGCTAAAAGGCCTTTAAGGGCCTGTCGCACTTTCACGACCTAATTCACGACCTCTGCTGTGTTTGCCCTGACTCGTACTCGCAGCGTGGTCGTAGGTAGGTCGTAGCAGGCCATGATGCTAGCCGTAGGTACTCGTGGCATCAAGTAGGTCGGGGCGTTTTTCTAGCATGATGAAAAATGTCCACGAGTAAAAAAGGTCGTGAATTTGGTCATGAAAGTGGCACAGGCCCTTTACCTTGGCAAGAGAGTTCAGTAACATATCAGTTTGAGAGGGAAATTGACCACGGGATTTGTGCGCAAGCTGCCTTTGCTCATCCAATGTTCTACCTGTGGAACCAAGACACCTGGTATAACCACCTTGCTAAATCTGCCATCCACAATAGTTGCAGCAAATGCACACTATCCTAAAGCACCAGCTCGCCAACTTTCTCAAAGATAGTTAAACATGAATAATACATCCTGACATTACATATGGCACCCCATATCCCAAATCTTAAAAATATATATATTTTGAAAGATGCAGCATGGAATCAGGTCCTTTGGCCCACTGGGTCTGCGATGACTGTCGATCTCCTCCTGTTCGCACTAGATCTATGGTATCCCACTCTCTATACACTTGGGGCAAGGAGTCCTGGGGTCCTTTGCCGAAGGCTGCCAGCGCTGCATCTCTGCCTGCGGACTTTGGGAGCCGCGGACTCCGGTAGGAGGTGGCCGATTCGGATGTCCAGGCCGCTGAGGAGGTCCCCTAGCCCCGATGTCGGACTTACATCACCCCGGCGAGCGAGCCTGAACATCGTGCCGCCCGTAGCGGCGACTGCGGACGGCCAGACCACGGCTGAACATTGGGGAACATTGGAGGAAGACTGACTTTGGTGCCTTCCCTCACAGTGGGAAACTTTGATTCTGCTGTGTGGGGATGTTTTATATTGAATTCTATCAACTCTATGTTGCGTTCTTTATTTTGACTATGATGATTACATTTCACTGTGCCAACTGGCGCATGTGACCAATAAATGTATCTTGTATCTTGTATTTTCAGAGAGCCAATTAACCCAATAATCCGCACGTCTTTAGGATGTGGTGGGGAACTGAAAAGGTACGCAGTCACAAAGGACGTGCAAACTCCACACAGACTACACCCAAGGTCGGATTCAATCCAATCAACCTTTATTGTCATCTTGCAAGCAACAGTTGTACAGTGCAAAATGAAAAGACCTTTAATTTCCCAGTGAATAGCGGAGCATCGCACATGAAATTTAAAACATTCCACACATAATAACACTAAAAACAATCCAGTCCCTGATGGAACAGTATAAATAGTTAAAAGCAGGTAAAACACAATGTTAAAATACAATAAACCAATCATAAAAATGTCCAGTGCCAGTTATTAAAGTGTCCGTGCCAGCCACAGAATCAAGTGACTGTGAGTACAGAGTGACTGTTTAGCAGCCTCACAGCCTGTGGTAGGAAGCTGTTTAGCAGTCTTGTAGTACGTTCAATCCTGGCTGCTTGGTGCTGTGAAGCATAGTTCTACCAGTCGTGCCAATGTGCTGTCCTCAGCAGGTCAGGTAACCCCTTGTGAAAGAACAAGCATAGCACTATTGATAAAGTTTGTTCCCTAAGTAATAAAGCCTTGTTATGTCATCGAGTTATCTGATAATGTACAATTGTTTTTGGCTTCGCAGATTGTTAATTTGCCAACATTCACTTTTAAAATAAGTCGCCATGGCAAGCGAGCCACTTTCATCGAACTGGCTAATGAATCAAATAGGTTTTTGGTTTCTCCTCTGTCCCCGCTTTTGTGGATCGACTGGTTTCTGCTGCATTATTTATGCAGTAATAAGTACATTGCATTGTACCCGAACCGTGCAATGATGATGGAATGGAGTTAGGAGCTTTCTTGCCGTGTTCTCGGATTGCAAACCCAATTTAATGATTAAATGCAGGATCTGAATGAGTGCCTATTTTGCAATGGACTGGCTGCACTGATTAATTTGTCCCTGCCTAATGAATCTCTAGGTATCTGGCTCCGAACTTTCAATTTCAGTTTGTTTAATTACCCTGATTGATGCCGGAGGATTGCACTTGGATAGCTGGGGTGTACAGAAAGCTAGCTAGCTAGCCAGCGAGCGAGAACTGAGTGTGTACAGGTTAGAAGCTTCTAAATCATTTAGTGTGCCTGTGTGTTGTTGTCTTTGTTTCCGATGTACTTGAGAGTTGGAGGAGAGGGGAAAGTAGATGTTTGAGGGGCCGGACACAGCAACAGTTAGGGATGGCAAGGGCATGATTGAATTCTGATTGTAAGTATTGCTACAGTGAAATAAGGGAGAGATAAGACTTTGCCTTCCATCACAGTGACATGTGAGGAGGAGATTCGCTGTGATGGATGTGAGGAGATTCGCTGTGATGGATGTTTGTGTAAATTGTGTTGTGTCTTGGTTGTTTGACTGCAGAAACCAAATTTCGTTTGAATCTCAATGAGGTTCAAATGACAACAAATAAATTGTTTTTTTGTGTTGTAACTGTGGCCTCCTGGCTTTGCTGGTAAACTGACACGTGTGTGGGATGTTTTGAATTTTAATCCCGCTTTCTATCAGGTCAGAATATTTCGGAGTTTGGGCTTCAAGTCGTTGCTGAGACGACACTTAGACCACGGGAAGATCAGCGAGGAGGTTGACTGGACTTTGGTTCCTGCCCTTGCTGTGGGGAACTTTGGTGCCACTGTGGGGATGTTTGTGTCATGGACTTTTGTGTTTTGTGTGGGGTTTTTTAATCTGTATGACTGTAAGGAAAATAGCATTTTGTTGTCTCTAGACAATGACAATAAATTGAATCCAATCCAATATCATTGTTTAAGAAGGAACTACAGATGCTGGAAAATCGAAAGGTAGACAACAAATGCTGGAGAAACTCAGCGGGCGAGGCAGCATCTATGGAGCGAAGGAAATAGGCAACGTTTCGGGCAGGCCCGAAACGTTGCCTATTTCCTTCGCTCCATAGATGCTGCCTCACCCGCTGAGTTTCTCCAGCATTTGTCGTCTACCTTAGAATATCATGTGCAGTTCTGGTGGCATGGCCCAGTTGTAGGAAGGACGTGATTAAGCTGGAGAGGGTGCAAACAGATTCACAAGGGTGTTACATGGACTGGAGGCTTTGACTTCATAAGGAGAAGCTGGGTAGATTGGGGCTTTATTCCCCAGTGTAGGAGGCTGAGGGGTGACCTTAGAGAGGTGCGCAAAATCACGAGTGGCCAGAGCAACAGTGAATGATCACTGCCTTTCATCCACAGCATGGTAGAGTCTTAAACTAAAGGCTAGAGATTGAGAGGGGAAGGATTTAATAGGAACCTGAGGGGCAACATTTTTACCCAGAGAGTGATGGGTAGTATAGACACTAGACAATAGGTGCAGGAGTAGGCCATTTGGCTTTTCGAGCCAGCACCGCCATTCAATGTGATCATGGCTGATCATCCCCAATCAGTACCCCGTTCCTGCCTCCTCCCCCATATCCCCTGACTCCGCTATTTTTAAGAGCCCTATCCAGCTCTCTCTTGAAAGAGATATGGAACAAGCTGTCGGAGGAAGTGGATAAAATAACATTTACAAGATATTTGGGCATGTTCACGGATGGGATAGAGGGACATGTGCCAGACACGGGCAAATGGGGCTAGCTAGGGTGGGCAACTTGGTCGGCACAGATGAGTTGGGCCGAAGGGCCTGCTTCCATACTGTGCAGCTCTTTGACTATATTCAGGTTGAGGCCAATGGTACAGTCATCGAGAGCTACTTCCATGTTTAATGATGGAATACACTTGAGGGGCTGAATGGTCTACATGCTCTACTAAAGGTGTCATATAACGATGCCATGAGAACACTGCTAAGGAAACCTGGATGGTGTAGTCTTAGTAACATGCTTGTGGCAGCAGGAGTCGGTACTTTAGAAGTTATCCTAAGAAATCATATGTATCAATTCATTTGCAGCATAAATGACTCTAAAAATGAAATGATGGTGGCCTTGTCAAACATAAGGGTTAGCACTACACGCTACGAATCCCAGTTGTGGAGATACTGGTATCGTTGTCTCATTGTAGGTCACTGATCATTCTTTTATTCTGGATTTTAATTCATGTATTGTGTTTTTTTAAATATATAATTTATGATGTTTTTATAAGTGATATACTAAGATTTTAGAAACATAGAAACTAGGTGCAGGAGTAGGCCATTCGGCCCTTCGAGCCTGCACCGCCATTCAATATGATCATGGCTGATCATCCAACTCAGCATCCCGTACCTTTTATAAGTGATATACTAAGATTTTAGAAACATAGAAACTAGGTGCAGGAGTAGGCCATTCGGCCCTTCGAGCCTGCACCGCCATTCAATATGATCATGGCTGATCATCCAACTCAGTAGGCCATTCCCGTACCTGCCTTCTCTCCATACCCTCTGATCCCCTTATCATATGTACTTTATGGTATTTTTAAATATGCAATGCATTTTTATGTAATGTTGCCCCTTGTCTTGACCTTGAGTCCGAAATAAATTTATTATTATTATTATTATTATTATATGGTCTTCTGATTCCTATCCATGAAAAAGCTACCAATGTATTGTTCCTTGCGACCCATTACAAAATGTCCTTGCTAATCTTTGTCTTGGGGCAGTTAGAACTTGCAGGTTCTAATCCGTTATACACCTTGCCAGGAATTTCATTGACATTCAACAAGAACAAAAGGAACTTGGCTATGCAGCGACTCTCCGTTAAATCCACTCTTGTAAAACTTCCAACAGCCACCCTAAAGCGGATGCAACATGTAGTAAGATAAAAAGGTAAAACAATTAAACTTTTAAATCTTGATTAGAATAATTATAAATAAGTAATTGCACCCCAGGATGTTTGTGGAAATCTGACCCTACAATCTGTGGTGGATGGAAACTTGTCTTAAAGAAGCTGTGGTCTGTGGTCAGAGTCGGAGCGAGTTAGTGTCTGTCACACTGAGAGGGTTTCATTCCAATGAAGTTCACAGATCCTGCTCAATGTCACCAGGTAATGCTAGAAGATGAATTCTCCCTTGTCTATCTACGTTTATTACTGAGCTTCTGACTATTTAGTAGAATGGAAGTCATGATAAAATCATGAGAGGAATAGACGCACAGAGTCTCTTGCCCAGAGTCTGGGAATCGAGAAGCAGAGGACTTAAGGAGCTTTAAATTGAAGTGGGAAAAATTTAGTAGGAATCTGAAGGGTAACTTTTTCCACACAGAGGGAGGGTGGTGGGCATATGGAACAAGCTGCCAGAGGAGGTAGTTGAGGGAGCGACTATTGCAACATTTAATAAATAATTAGATAGGTACGTGGCTAGGACAGGGTTAGATGGATATGGGCCAAACTCAGGCAGGTGGGATTAACGTTCGTACACAAAATTGCTGGAGAAACTCAGCGGGTGCAGCAGCTTCTATGGGATTAACGTTGATGGGGCAAGTTGGTTAACATGGGCAAGTTGGTAGAAGGGCCTGCTTCCACGCTGTATGACTATGTCTCTAAAACGATTAAGAGATGAGGAGTGAGCAAAGTGTTTGCTGAATTGAAGGTAGGTGAGTTAAAGCTATGAGCAGCAGTGTCAGTAATAAGCATGCATGAGCTTGCTGCTAACTTCAAATCGTCTGACTGATGGCAGACGCTGCAATTGCAATCCAAAACTGCTATTGCAGCCTCTGTTAGAGAGTCTTGTTTTGACATTATTTATTGCTCTCGACAGATTTAAAAATAAAATTCTATGCAGTTTTCAAGAATGGTTTTGAAAACTTGGTCCTCCACTCGGGTTCGAAAGAGGATGCAGAGGAGACTCACCAGAATGTTCCCTGGGGCTGTGGGCTTGAGCTATGGGGGGGTGGAGGGGGGGTTGATATTAGAGCCTTGCCCTCGTCAATCTTGTGTCCACACTCATGTTCACGGGTTCTTGGAGTAGAATTCGGCCATTCAGCCCATTCAGATTCAATTTTAATTGTCATTGTCAGTGTACAGTACAGAGACAACGAAATGCATTTAACATCTCCCTGGAAGAGCGACATAGCAAATGATTTGAATAAATAATAATAAGTGTCCGGGGGGGGGGGGGTGGTGATTGGCAGTCACCGAGGTACGTTGTTGAGTAGAGTGACAGCCGCCGGAAAGAAGCTGTTCCTCGACCTGCTGGTCCGGCAACGGAGAGACCTGTAGCGCCTCCCGGATGGTAGGAGGGTAAACAGTCCGTGGTTGGGGTGAGAGCAGTCCTTGGCGATGCTGAGCGCCCTCCGCAGGCAGCGCTTGCTTTGGACAGACTCAATGGAGGGGAGCGAGGAACCGGTGATGCGTTGGGCAATGTTCACCACCCTCTGCAATGCCTTCCGGTCGGAGACAGAGCAGTTGCCATACCTTACTGTGATGCAGTTGGTAAGGATGCTCTCGATGGTGCAGCGGTAGAAGTTCACCAGGATCTGAGGAGACAGATGGACCTTCTTCAGTCTGAGGAGATCTGTCTCCTCAGATGGACCATCAAGTCTACTCTGCCATTCAATCATGGCTGATCTATCTCTCCCTCTCAACCCCATTCATCTGCCTTCTCCCCATATCCTTTGACACCCTTCCTAATCAAGCATCTTTCAATCTCTACCTTTATCCATTGACTTGGCCTCCACATTCCTTCTGTGGCAACGGACTCCCCAAATTCACCACCTTCTGACGAAAGAAATTCCTCCTTGTGCAAAGGTGCGTGCTTTTATTCTGAGGCTTTGGCCTCTGGTCCTAGACTCTCCCACTAGTGGAAACATCCTCTCCACATCCACTCTATCGCAGGCCTCTCACTCCTCAATAACTTCCTCCATAACTCCAAGGCACAACATTCATGCAAAGTTAAAGAGCAAACGCCATATCAAGTGGGAATCTTGGAGCTGAGGACCAGGCTTGTTGAAGGCACGGCTGAACAGGCTGAAGTTGTTCCATTTATCGATGACCAAGAGGCTAGAATTGGAGACGTGGCAGAGAATGGAGGGCAGGAGGGGTTATGGAGGGCCTTGGTGCTGGGGTCAGGTTGAGGGGAGTAATGGAGTGAGAGCACCCCAAATAGACAATAGGTGCAGGAGTAGGCCATTCGGCCCTTCAAGCCAGCACCACCATTCAATGTGATCATGGCTGATCGTCCCCAATCAGTACCCCGTTCCTGCCTTCTCCCCATGTCCCCTGACTCGGCTATTTTTAAGAGCCCTATCTAGCTCTCTCTTGAAAGCATCCAGAGAACCTGCCTCCACCTCCCTCTGAGGCAGAGAATTCCACAGACTCACCACTCTCTGTGAGATAATGTGTTTTCCTCGTCTCTGTTCTAAATGGCTGTACTCTAAATGGCCCCTTACTCTGGCCCCTGGTTTTTTCTTCACACAGAGAGTGGTGAATCTCTGGAACTCTGTGTGCCACAGAGGGTAGTTGAGGCCAGTTCATTGCTACTCCCCCGTTAGATGTGGCCCCTAAGGGGATCCGTTATGGAGAGATCAGGTACGGGTACGAGTTGGATGATCAGGGGCCGGTGCAGGCTCGAAGGGCCGAATGGCCTACTCCTGCACCTAATTTCTATGTTTTTTATTGACTCCCCCCGACATTCCTAATTCCGTTAAGATATCAAATGTGCGAGCAAGGGGCCTGGTCCGCATTGCATCTGTGATGGAGTAGAACGTGCTCATGTTCAGTATGTCTCCGATTGTACCTCTGACAGGATCGCAAGGAATGCGAGTCGTGCTGGTGCTGAGAGGACACTTGCGTTCCCGAGACCTGAAGGCCGCCATCTCCCAGAGGCACGAGCTTGCGTTGCTCAGCGGCAATGGTACTTCCTTCCCGGCTTGCGCTGACCCTCATTCTGCTGGTGACCTCCCATAGCGCTGGTAAGAGAAACTTCACCTATTCCATGTCCTCCACAGATGCTGCCTGGCCCACTGAGTTACTCCAGCATGTGCTTTATCATAAACCACATACGGATTAAGTGTGGGTAGATAAGAGATGCACTCATAGTGCTGGAATAACTCAGCGTGGTCAGCCAGCTCTTTGTCAAATTCAGAGTGGCTAGAGAGTTTAGTGTTTCCTTTATAGTCATTCAAACTTTTAGTTTGAACCTAAATTGCTTACCTTGCAGTAATGACAGAAAATAAAGTAATGCCCCCGTCCCACTTAGGAAGCCTGAACGGAAACCTCTGGAGACTTTGCGCCCCGCCCAAGGTTTTCCGTGCGGTTCCCGGAGGTTGCAGGTGGTTGCCGGAGGTTGCGGGTAGTGGAAGCAGGTGGGGAGACTGACAAAAACCTCCGGGAACCGCACGGAAACCTTGGGTGGGTGGGGGTGGGGGGGGGGGGGGGGGGGGGGGGGGCAAAGTCTCCAGAGGTTTCCGTTCAGGTTTCCTAAGTGGGACAGGGGCATAACAGAACACACAATGAACACAGTGTTTAAGAAGGAACTGCAGATGCTGGTAAATCGAAGGCACACAAAAAAGCTGGGGAAACTCAGCGGGTGCAGCAGCATCTATGGAGCGAAGGAAATAGGCAACGTTTCGGGCCGAAACCCTTCGGGTTTCGACCCGAAACGTTACCTATTTCCTTTGGGGTTCGTCCCGAAACGTTGCCTATTTCCTTCGCTCCATAGATGCTGCTGCACCCGCTGAGTTTCTCCAGCTTTTTTGTGTACACACAATGAACACAGTTCTCCCTCTGCGTTGAGGCGATCCAGGCTTTCGATGCTGCCCTCCCCCCACCCCGCCGGGTGATGGTAAGTCCCGCGGCTGAATCCAAGCTCCGCGAACGGGCTGGTTCAAACTCCGCGGCCCGGGGGGGCGGACGAAGCTACCACCCTCTAGAGGGTTGAAAATGAGATTAGCACTGAAACAGGCCAATAATGTCCACCACAAGGATAGGCCCGGCCCTTGACTTTGTTATAAATCCTCAATGTTGATCCCTTGATTTTCCAGATAATGGGATTAAGGAATATGTGGAACTGCTGAAGGATGTTGCACGCTTGTTGGGAGAAGGAGACGCCGGTCAAATCCCGACCCATGCAAGATCGGGTCCCAAAGATTCCAAAAGGATCCAGTCTCTGATCTCCAGTTTGATGGGAGGACTGAGAACTTTGGGCAACCTACCTCAACAGAATGTGGCCTCTTTCCTGACCAGACATGCAATGGACAGCAAACGCTTCTCTGCATTTCTCTACAACATCTCCCTGTATTTGCAGAGCAGCAACCCCCAGGATCCCGCTGCTGAAAGCTTCCCTTTGGACCCTCTGGATTCTGAAGAGGTGGAGAATGTACCTCCGCCCAGGGCCACTCTGGAGCTGATGGACCTCTTTGTTTCGCTGAGGGCCAGCAGAAGCCTGGACAGTCTTGTCGAACGTCTGCAGAGTGGATCTTGGACCGCCAGCTGCTCGCTTGGGCTTTCCAGAAGGAGAACTGGGAGGTGCTGGTTGGGTTGGTTGAAACTTTCTCCCAGGCTTTGCTCAGTGGGACGTTGGCACAGGCCGAAGCCAGCATTCGGGAGTTGGTGTGTTCCTTAACGGGACACGGAGATTGCAGCATTCACGTGGATTGGCTTGAACATCTGGGCAAGTTGCTTGATTGGAAAAACTGGAAGTCAGTGGTCAACTGGCAGCCCAACGGTCCACCTCCCAGAAGTGAGAGATTCCGACCTTGGATTGATCTCCAAGAGCCCGGGAGCGACGGGGAGGCTGCAAACGCAGTGGGGAATGGGAACGCCGCTCAGAGTCTTCTGCAGATTCTTTCCAAGCCCAGTGGCAGGAGAGGAGGCTCGGAGGTGACGGCAGCGGTGAACCGTCCCCGAACCACCGTGGGCGAGGACGCCTGGTGGGCCGGGCTGCAGGAGCTGAGGCAGAACATTTTACGCAAGGTCGGGACCTCCGTCTACGCCAACTTCAAGAGGAAGGTATCGCGGATGACGGGCTCTCTGGTAAATGAGGCCTCCTCTGTTCTTGGAATTCCTCGATCCGATCAAAATGGGAAGTGTTCGGCAGGTAAGTAGGAATTACAATTGAGGAGGTTCATCTGTAACTGGGGCCATCTCCAATTGTCCTGAGTACACTTTCCCAGTGAAACAATGTTCTAACCTCTGCAATAAAGGGCATGCTCTTTTAAAAGACCCTCGGATCATTGATAGAAATACACAAAGTGCGGGCGTAACTCAGCATGTCAAGCAGCATCAATAGACAATAGGTGCAGGAGTAGGCCATTCGGCCCTTCGAGCCAGCACCGCCATTCAATGTGATCATGGTTGATCATCCACAATCAGTACCCCGTTCCTGCCTTCTCCCCATATCCCCTGACTCCGCTATTTTTAAGAGCCCTATCTAGCTCTCTCTTGAAAGCATCCAGAGAACCTGCCTCCACCGCCCTCTGAGGCAGAGAATTCCAGACTCACAACTCTCTGCGAGAAAAAGTGTCTCCTCGTCTCTGTTCTAAATGGCTTACTCCTTATTCTTGAACTGTGTGTGGCCCCTGGTTCTGGACTCCCCCAACATCGGGAACATGTTTCCTGCCTCTAGCGTGTCCAAACCCTTAACAGTCTTATACGTTTCAATAAGATCCCCTCTCATCCTTCTAAACTCCAGACTGTACAAGCCCAGCTGCTCCATTCTCTCAGCATATGACCGTGTGCTGACTATCAGTGGAGGTTGTGGACAGGTCGAGACCCTTGTTCAGCCCACAGATGCTGCCCAACCCACGGAGTCACTCCAGCACTTTGGTGTTTTTTTAAATGAGTAAATCAGCGTTTGTAAATGCTTGTCCATCATTTCTGTAAATCAAAATTATAAAAATATTGTAAATCGGTAAATGGTACTTCAATTGTTGCATGCACCTAGGTACAGTGACATTATTTTTTTGCATACAGTTCAATAATAATCTTGCAATGCATTAGGCTCAGTCATATTTAAGTCCAAGAGTACGAGATCGAAGATTATATTGAACCAGTGCATGAGTCGCCATTATTCTGGCACTATTTTATATCCTTCAAGTTCAGAGTTGTTAATAATGTCAGTCTGCAGTTCCTTGTGTCTCTTTCCAACCCATAACACCTCATTTCTGTCATCCATCAGGTAAACCTTGACTCTGTAGTCCCATGGACTCTGATGTCCCCTGTCCCACTTAGGAAACCTGAACGGAAACCTCTGGAGACTTTGACCCCCCCCCCACCCAAGGTTTCCGTGCGGTTCCTGGAGGTTTTTGTCAGTCTCCCTCCCTGCTTCCACTACCTGCAACCTCCGGGAACTGCTCGGAAACCTTGGGTGGGGCGCAAAGTCTCCATAGGTTTCCGATCAGGTTTCCTAAGTGGGACAGGGGCATTTTAGCCTGATCCTCGTGTATCGACTTCCAATTTTCAATTAACAGCCGAACTCATGAATGTTTAAAATCTCATGCATCCTAGTGTCGGTCATCTTTTAATTTTAACGTTTCTTCTCTCTTGCAGGCAATTTAAGGCAACTCCTTTTGTGGTGAGTTGGTTATCAGCTGTTTATTGCAATTAGCCTTATTTCCTCATAATTCCATAAATAATGCTCCCATCAAAATGTTGTGTCCCGATGTGATATCTGAAGGATTCCGTCTCCTAAAACATTCAAACAGCAACAGTAGTAACAATGAACCATCTCCAGTACGAATAACGAGCCTGTCCTACTTACTCGACTTTTTTTCGGCGATTATTTTTTTCCCTTCTAATATTTAAATACTTATTCTGTTCTATTCTGTTCTGTAGTTTTTTTGCACAATCTGCAGACATTGCCACTTTCATTTAACTGCACATCTTAGAAGATTGAGGGGGGAATCTTATAGAAACTTACAAAATTCTTAAGGGGTTGGACAGGCTAGATGCAGGAAGATTATTCCTGATGTTGGGGAAGTCCAGAACTAGGGGTCACAGTTTAAGTATAAGAGGGAAGTCTTTTAGGACCGAGATGAGAAAATCATTTTTCACACAGGGAGTGGTGAATCTGTGGAATTCTCTGCCGCAGAAGGTAGTTGAGGCCACAGTTCATTGTCTATATTTAAGAGGGAGTTAGATGTGGCCCTTGTGGCTAAAGGGATCAGGGGGTATGGAGAGAAGGCAGGGATGGGATACCGAGTTGGATGATCAGCCATGATTATATTGAATGGCGGTGCAGGCTCGAAGGGCCGAATGGCCTACTCCTGCACCTATTTTAGATGTTTCTATGTGTATGTGACAAATAGACTTGACTTGACCCGTCAGAGTCGCAGCAGGTCAATGTCGAAATTCCAGCGGCAACCAGAAAAAGATACAACACTTTGGGCGACTACTCACGGCCAAACAGGCGTCACCTAGCGACATCGGAGTAGACGCCCAACCAGTTTCTTCCCCACAGGCCATTAGGACTGTAAACTCCTATCTCTCCAGGGACTAACTTTACTGTGTTTAAGAAGGAACTGCAGATGCTGGAAAATCGAAGGTACACAAAAAAAGTTGGAGAAACTCAGCGGGTGCAGCAGTATCTATGGAGCGAAGGAAATAGGCAACGTTTCGGGCCGAAACCCTTCGGGTTTCGACCCGAAACGTTACCTATTTCCTTTGGGGTTCGTCCCGAAATGTTGCCTATTTCCTTCGCTTCATAGATGCTGCTGCACCCGCTGAGTTTCTCCAGCTTTTTTGTGTACCCACTAACTATACTGTACCATTTTCGCTGTTGTGTGGTGTCTTTTTAAAACTGCTTTTTTTTTTCCTTTTTCTTTCCTCCCGGAAATATGTGAATATGTGATTCTGTTCCATTCTTTTTGTAGTTTGTTTGTTTTTTTTTGCACAATTCACCAGCATTGCCACTTTCCATTTTCACTACACATCTCGTTCACCAGACTGATTCCTGGGATGTCAGGACTGTCTTGTGAAGAAAGACTGGATAGACTTGGTTTATACTCTCTAGAATTTAAGAGATTGAGAGGGAATCTTATAGAAACTTACAAAATTCTTAAGGGTTGGACAGGCTAGATGCAGGAAGATTGCTCCCGATGTTGGGGAAGTCCAGGACAAGGGGTCACAGCTTAAGGATAAGGGGGAAATCCTTTAAAACCGAGATGAGAAGAACTTTTTTCACACACAGAGAGTGGTGAATCTCTGGAACTCTCTGCCGCAGAGGGTAGTCGAGGCCACAGTTCATTGGCTATATTTAAGAGGGAGTTAGATGTGGCCCTTGTGGCTAAAGGGATCAGAGGGTATGGAGAGAAGGCAGGTACAGGATACTGAGTTGGATGATCAGCCATGATCATATTGAATGGCGGTGCAGGCTCGAAGGGCCGAATGGCCTACTCCTGCACCTAATTTCTATGTTTCTATGTTTCTATGTATGTGTCTGTGACTAATAAAATGGACTTGTCTTGACTTGACTAGTGTGTCGGGAGTGGATGGGATAGTGGGACTACTAGGGTGTTTGATGGTCGGCGGGGTGGGCTGAAGAGCCAATTTCAACACTGTACGCCTCCAGCGACCACGAGGTCGTGTAATTTGCGAGCCGAGGACGCGCAAGTGGGACAGGGGCGTAAGTTGTTGTTTCTCACGCTGCTCCTTCTTCTCTCGTGCGCAGGGGCTTCAAGAACAACATCTCCTGGGATGCGGCCAACCTGGGCTTCGGCTCCGCGGAGGTTTGGAGGGGGACGCCTTTTCTCTCCTGTCGGCGGGGTCCACCGAGGAAGGGGCGAAGGCGCCGGGGCTCCTGGACGTCCGAGGACGAGGACTCAGACACGGTGGAGGTGGAGGTGGAGGTGGAGGTTGAGGCGGAGGGCGAGGACGCCTCTCCCAACATGGACGATGTTTGCAGCCACTCTGCTCCCGGGCTGCCCGGCGTCTCCAACTTCACCGTCTACCTCTACTGCAACCTGTTCAACGGCAGCGGCGACTCGGGCCGGCCGCCCCCCGACCTCCGCTCCACCTGTTCCGACGTGGCCTGGTACCTGTCGGCCGCGGACGAGGACTTGTACTGGGCGCAGGTCTGCAGGCGCTTCTACCCGGCAGAGTTTGCCTCCAATGCTTGCGGCCTGGGGTCCCGGGACCCTGGCCGGGCCTGGCTGGCCCCGCTGTGCTCGGGGCTGCAAACCACCACCCCCAACCCTGACCCCTGCACCGAGCTGCCGGTCAAACACCCTGACTTCCCCCGGCGCTGCCTCCCCTCGGCCCTCCGGCCCCTCTGCTCCAACCAGACCTTGCTGGCTCGGCACGACTTCATGGTGGACCTTTGCCACGGGTTAGGGGGGGGAGTGGAGGGAGCCAAGAGCCGGCTGCCCATCAGCGTGGAAGCCATCCGCCACTTCTGCTCCCAGCTGGACCTTCAGGGCATCAACATGACTTGGGCCGGTCACCTGTGTGGTGTTGGTGGGACAACTGCCCGGCGAGAAGGTCAGGGTGGGGACTGCGAGCGGCTGCTGGAGGCCTGGACCTCTCTGGACAATGCTGACCAGTGCATCTCCTGGTACCTCCAGCAACTCTGCTCCATCTCCAACTCCAGCACCAGCTTCACCACCGAGAGCCCCTGGCTGGTGGTCCTCTGTACATGGTTGTCCCCTGCCCTGGAGACGATGGCCAGTGTGCCCCGAGGCTGCACCCGCCTGTTGGACACGCCCAACTTGACCGGCGGGGATTTGCAACACTGCATCCTCGTCAATATCACGGGCCAGCTCCTCGGTCTCTGCACCGATAGGAGGTGGTCTTGGGCTGCCGGCTTCTGCAGCCAGCTTCGTCAAGCCAGCAGAGCGATGGGGGTGGACCTACCCGGGCAGGGACCCCTGGTGTGTAACTACAGCAACTGGTCCGTGGACATGTTCTTGGATGGAGAGCTTTTGGAGAGCTGCCGTGATCAGGACGCCCAAGGCTTGACGGAGGCCGTTTGCCGAAACAACTCCCTGTACGAATCTATCTCTCGGCATCACCCCTGGGCGGTGTGGGACTGCCCGCCCCCTGAGTGTTTCGCTCGCCGGCTGCTCCACCTGTTGCCCGCGCCCTCGAGTGTCAACACCAGCCAACTGTGCGAAGACCCGGCCGCTTTCCTGAAGGACCTCCTGGATCAGTTCAACCGGTGCGACGACAGAGCCTTTGGCTGGATCTCCGGAGCCAACTACATTCTCCAAGTCTTCCACCATCTCCTGGGGCCCCCGGGCCTTGGTCACACCGAGCAGGAGATCCAAGAGGCCCTGAGCGAGGCCCTTCTCATCTCCAGCTTGCTGGACAACTCTTCCTTCTGGACCACCTCCAACCACAACGCATCAGTCAGCATCCTGCAGACGGTGAACACATACCTGAGGGAGGAGACCAACACAGTCCTCAAGAAGGACCTTCTCAATTGCTTCAGTGTAAGCATTGGTGTCCAAGTAGTGACCTCCATCTCCGTTTAATCTCCCCCTTCAACCACTGTGCTTTAAGTCGAAGGATTAGTTTGGCTTCTTTACCCAGAGAGTGGTAGCTGTGTGGAATGAGCTTCCAGTGGAGGTGGTGGAGGCAGGTTCGATTTTATCATTTAAAAATAAATTGGATAGGTATATGGACGGGAAAGGAATGGAGGGTTATGGTCTGAGTGCAGGTGGATGGGACTAGGGGAGATTATGTGTTCGGCACGGACTAGAAGGGCCGAGATGGCCTGTTTCCGTGCTCTAATTGTTATATGGTTATAGAAACATAGAATTAGGTGCCGAGTAGGCCATTCGGCCCGTCGAGCCTGCACCGGGGTTCAATATGCATGGCTGATCTGCCAACTGTATCCCGCTGCCTTCAACCACCCTCTGGGCCCCTTGGCCACAAGGGCCACGCGGGACTCCCTCTTAAATATCGCCCGGGAACTGGCCTCAGGGGTATCTGTGGCAGAGAGTTCCAGAGATTCACCAAGTGGAGGGAAGAGACTCCTCACTCGGTTTTAAAGGATTTCCCCCTTATCCATAAGCTGTGACCCCTTGCTGGGTGGACTTCCCCACATTGTGAACAATCTTCCTGCATCTGCCTGTCCAACCCCTTGAATTTTGTAAGTTTCTATGTATGGTCAATCTCCTAATTCTAGAGAGTATGCTGCAAGTTTCCGTCTTTCTTCATAAGACGGTCCTGACATCCAGGAATAAAAGTGCCGTCTCTCTACTCTATCTATTGGCAATATGGTTATATGGTTTATTATTGTAATGGACACAAAATATGGCAAAGAAATCTTGTTGGTCTAAAGGGTTTAAATGTTTTGCAGGAAGGTGGAGTTTGGGATACGTTTGGAGTGGCGCAGAGTGTAGAACATCTCACAGCACCAGAGACCCGGGTTCAATCCTGACCTCGGGCGTTGTCTGTGTGTGTGTGTGTGTGGAGATTGCACCTCCTCCCTGTGGCTGTGTGGGGTTCCTCCGGGCGCTCGCTTCCTCCCATGTCCCAAAGACGTGCAGGTTTGCCAGTCTGTTGGCCTCTGTAAATTATCTCCTAGGGAGTGGATGAGAAAATGGGATGACATTTGAACAAACGTGAGTGGCTGAGTGATGTTTGGGGTGTGAGAGAGAGAGAGGGCTAGAGAGAGAGGGGATCTCATTGAAACATATTATTGTTAAGGGCTTGGACACGCTAGAGGCAGGAAACATGTTCCCGATGTTGGGGGAGTCCAGAACCAGTGGCCGCACAATTTAAGAATAAGGGGTAAGCCATTTAGAACGGACACGAGGAAACACTTTTTTTCTCACAGAGAGTGGTGAGTGTGGAATTCTCTGCCTCAGAGGGCGGTGGAGGCAGGTTCTCTGGATGCTTCCAAGAGAGAGTTAGATAGAGCTCTTAAAAATAGCGGAGTCAGGGGATATGGGGAGAAGGCAGGAACGGGGTACTGATTGGGGATGATCAGCCATGATCACATTGAATGGCCGTGCTGGCTCGAAGGGCCGAATGGCCTACTCCTGCACCCATTGTCTATTGTGGACTCTGTGGGCTGAAGGGCCTGTTTCCATAGTATCTCTAAACTAAATTAATATCAGACTGATTCTCTGAAGTTTAGCCCCTTTATTAATATTTCTGTGCTGTTGCCTTTGTAGGTAAATTGATTGCCATATAAATCTTGCATGACTACAGCACTTTGTATATTTCCCATTGTATCTTGCTGTCAGTGAATTTTTCTTGTAGTGCAGACCACTTGCAGTACAGGTAATGTTATACCAATTAGCACACAGCAAGATCCCACAAATAGTGTCGGATAATGTCCATGTTTCTCTACGAAGCAAAGTAACCTCGCCTGCTTTGTCTCCTCAGCCATTGCTCTGGGATCTGCTAGAGAATGAGGATGATTCTCCAGTTCTGCCAGTTCTCTTTCAGGTACCTAGATATTTCTTGAAAGAAAAATATTCCGTGCAGAGCTTGGGAAGTCTGGAAGTGCTTTAGTGCTCAGGGTGGCAATGTGGGACAAATCTGGGTTGTTGACGGAAAGGTTTCACGTTTAACGAACAGTTGATCCCTTTCCCACCGTTAGGTGCAGTCATGGTGGGGCAGCGGTAGACTGTCTGTATGGAGTTTGTACGTTCTCTCCCCGTGACCTGCGTGGGTTTTCTCCGATGGCACACGATTACATGGTACCCGTGGCGTGGGGAGGAACTCCCCCCGACCTGACCCAAAAGTAATCTACCTACAAGCAATCCATATCCTTCCATTCCCTTGTATATCCATGTCCCTATCTAAAAAGCTGCTTAAGCCTCATGATTGTATCTGCCTCCCCCTGGTGACTTTCCCACTCGTCCACAGCTCTGTGTATAAAATAAAACTTGCCGCACGCATCTCCTTTAAACTTTGCCCCGCTCACCTTGAAGCACAATGGGATAAAGGTAGACAAAAATGCTGGAGAAACTCAGCGGGTGAGGCAGCATCTATGGAGCGAAGGAAATAGGCGACGTTTCGAGCCGAAACCCTTCTTCAGACTGATGTGTGGGGGGGGGGAGGAGAAAGGAAAAGGGAGGAGGAGGAGCCCGAGGGCTGGGGGAGAGATAGGAAGGGGAGGAGACAGCAAGGGCTAACAAAATTGGGAGAATTCAATGTTCATGCCCCCAGGATGCAGACAGCCCAAGCGGAATATGAGGTGCTGTTCCTCCAATTTCCGGTGTTGCTCACTCTGGCCATGGAGGAGACCCAGGACAGAGAGGTCGGATACGGAATGGGATAAAGGTTCTGACTGTCTACCATAACAATGCCCCTCATAATTTTAGATCCTTCTATGAGGTCTCCCCTGAACCACGGGCGCTCCAGCAGTAGAGTCCTAGAGTCAGAGTGATACAGTGTGGAAACAGGCCCTTCGGCCCAACTTTCCCACGCCGGCCAACATGTCCCAGCTAAACCACCCAAGTTTTGCCTTAACTGTCCTTGTCGCCAACCCGGGCACCGCGCGCGTGGGAAGCGTGCGTTCGGCTACCGTAGTGAGGATGGACTCTCCTCGCATTGTTCTTGTTCCCAGGAGTACCTGCTGATGCCCCAGGAGAATTTTCGGAAGCTGCTGATGTCGGCAGAAAGCGACGCAGTCAAGAAGCTGCTGTCACACATGCACAGGAGCTGGCGCCAACTTCAGGTGGGCATTGATCAGGTGTGTGAGGGTGACCTGAGTGGGCAATGTGTAGTCACTCATTTACAGTTGGTAGGCACTTGTTCGTGCACAGCTTAAAGTTGTAGGACAACTTCCTCTATATGATCTCCTGTTTGTGCACGTCGAGTTGATTGCATTAGTCGAAACAGGGCGGGCCACATGAAGGTTGCAATCTTCCACTCCCTTGGTAGACACAAACTGCTGGAGTAACTCAGCGGGACAGGCAGCATCGGACAGGCAAAAGGAATGGGGGTGACGTCGAGACCCGAGATGCTGCCCGTCCCGCTGAGTTACTCCAGCATCTTCGATTTAAACCAGCATCTGCAGTTCCTCCCGACACCTATTTCGAGTTCACAGATACAGCGTGGAAACAGGCCCTTCGGCCCACCGAGTCCCTGCCGACCGGCGATCACTAGCCTACACAAACTAGGGACAATTTTACAATTTACTGAAGCCAATCAAACTTGTACGTCATTAGAGTGTGGTGGGAAGTAACTGGAGCACCCGGAGAAAACCCACGCGGTCACAAGGAGAACGAACAAACTCCATACAGACAGCGCCCGTAGTCAGGATCGAACCAGAGTCTCTGGTGCCGTGAGGCAGCATCTCTACCGCTGCGCCACCGCGCTGCCCCTAGGAGCATGTATTTCAAAAACACGGAAATTAAACCTGTACGTGACGAAAGGGCCTGTCCCACTGTACAAGGTAATTCAAGAATTCCACCGAGTTCTCCCCTGATTCGAGCTTGTGTAATGTATGTAGGGGCTCGTACGAGCAAAAAGTAACAATTTTTTTTCATCACAAGTATTTTTTCACTGGTGGACATTTTTCAGAGTGTTGAAAAAACTTCACGAGTTTACCGGATTTCCCGAGTACCTGCCGTTACTCGTACGAGCCGCTACAAGACATCCACGAGCTCCTACGTACATTACACGAGTTCGACTCGGGGGAGAACTCGGGAGAACTCTTCAATTACCTCGTACAGTGGGACAGGCCCTTAAGTTGTCGGCAGTAAATTAGAGCGCATTATTCCAAAATATGAGCGCGTAAGTTGAGTTTTAAAGGAACAAGCGCTTTATTTTATAAAAACACAAATCATGCATGTGAGAAATTGCGTTAGTGGGTCTGTTTGGCTGCAGCACGTAAAGGGCCTGTCACACTTGGGCGTCATTTGCCCGTAATTCACGCGTCAACATTTACGCGTAACGATGCACGACGCGCGTGTTGCGTCGCGCACGTGATGCGCGCGTGGTGACGTAGGCAGTGGCGCGTGGTCGTGCGTGGCGCCCAGGGATTTTGTGAGGTACAAAATCTTCACGCGCAACATCTGTGTGACGTGCAAATGACGCCCAAGTGGACAGGCCCTGACGAATTTCACTGTTACATTGCTGGCATGTGTGACAATTACAGACTGGTGACCTGCGTGATTTTTGTTCCCCCCCCCACTCCAGGTTTCCCAGAGGGATGAGCCAGCGCTGGAGACTCTCACCGCCTCCTTTCTGCACAAGTTTCCCCGGCTCACCCCCGACCTGTTTGTGGACTTGTCTCAATTCATCCCCTTCATGACCGATTCCCACATCCTGGGTCTGCCGGTCTCACTGCTTCTGAACGACAGCGTGTGAGTTCTGCCAGACGAGCCTCGGACACTCTTTCCCCCCCCCCCCTCCTCAGCTCTCCGGCCAGCCGGCTGTGCGGGGGGGGGGGGGGGGGGGGGGGGGGAGGGGGCAGCACTTGACAATGACATGTACAATACCAAATTATTGTGTACACAACTGTGTACAGTTTTGGTCTCCAAATCTGAGGAAGGACATTCTTGCTATTGAGGGAGTGCAGCGTTGGTTCACAAGGTTAATTCCCGGGATGGCGGGACTGGCCTATGTTGAAAGAACGGGTTGACTGGGCTTGTACACTCTGGAGTTTAGAAGGATGAGAGGGATTCTTATTGAAACATATAAGATTGTTAAGGGTTTGGGCACGCTAGAGGCAGGAAACATGTTCCCGATGTTGGGGGAGTCCAGAACCAGGAGCCACACAGTTTAAGAATAAGGAGTAAGCCATTTAGAACGGAGACGAGGAAACACTTTTTGTGTTGGGAGTTTGTGGAATTCTCTGCCTCAGAAGGCCGGTTCTCTGGATACTTTCAAGAGAGAGTTATAGCTCTTAAAGATAGCGGGGTTTGGGGATATGGGGAGAAGGCAGGAACGTGGTACTGATTGGGGATGATCAGCCATGGCCACATTGAATGGCGGTGCTGGCTCGAAGGGCCTAATGGCCTACTCCTGCACCTATTGTCTATGAGGGGGTCTATTCAAAATGAACCCACCACACTTTGAATGGCGGTGCTGGGGCTCGAAGGGGGGGGGGGGGTACTCCTGGAGGGGGATTGTGTCTAGGGTTGGTGTGCCACCACAATACACGGTGGGGGGGGGATGAAGTGCGGTGTGATGGGGGGTTGATGCATGGGGGGGTTGGTGAGGCGGAGCGCCAGGGAGGGGGGGGGTGGGGAGTTGCTGTGCGCTGGAGGGGGGGGGGGGGGGGGGGTGGGGGGGAGCGGGGGGGTGTGAGTGGCAGGATGGGGGGGGTGGCTGCTGGGGGGGGATGCGTGGGGGTTGGGGAGCGAGGGGGGGGTTTGCTGTGGTTGTGGGGAGCGAGGGGGGGGGGGGGGGAGCGGGGGTGGGGGGGGTTGCTGGGGTGGGGGGGTGGCGAGGGGGGGGTGGGGTGAGCAAGGGGGGGGTGTGGTGGCAGGATGGTGGAGGGCAGCTGGAGGGGGGATGAAGCGGGTGGGAAGGGGGAGGCAGATCTCACCAGTGCCTCTCTCCCCTTGCAGCTTGTCTGCCATCCGGAACCACAGCCCCCAGATGAAGGCCAGTCAGAAGAAGACCTTCGCCAGGCGGCTGCTCCTGAGCAACACCTTTGGCCAGGTGGGCTCTTGGCCCCCGCACTTCCTCACCTCCGTCCAGCCCCTCCTGCCCTACCTGCCAACCTGCCACCTTCAGCAGCTGACGGCCAAGCAGGTGAGGAGCAGTGGTGGAGGGGAGCAGGGAGAATGGAGGTTAGAGAGGGAACGAGAGAGTGAGAGTGAGAGTGAGTGGTAGCAGGGCAAACAGAGTGAGAGGTGGTGGGATATTGGGGGGGGCGGATGGGAGACAGTGGCCCTAGTGAAGGGGAGGGAGGTAGGGGGGTGGTGGGTGGGAGGCACACGTAGAATGGGATAGCACAGCATCATCAGGCCCTTCAGCCTTTGAAGTCCGTGCTGACCATGCTGCCCATTAATCCTACCTGGAGGGGGGAGGGTGGCGGGGGGGGGTAGAAGAGAGGAGGGGGTTAGGGAAGGTGCAGTGTGCAGGGGAATGCAGGCAGGACTGGGAGAGATGTATGACCCTGCCTCGGGACCTTGTTCCCCTCTCTCTCCCACTCCCTCTCTTCTTCCCCTCCCTCCTCTCCCCCCTCTCCCCCCCTCGCTCCCCCCCCCCTCCCCCTTTTCTCCCCCCTCCCCTTTTTTACTTCCCCTCCCCTCTCTCCCCCACTCCCTGTCTCCCCCACTCCCTGTCTCCCCCACTCCCTCTCTCCTCTCCCCCCTTCCTCTCTCCCCCCCCCTCTCCCCCCCCTCTCCCCCCCCCCCTCCTCCCCCCCCCTCTCGCCCCCCCTCCCCCTTCTCTCTCTCTCCCCCCCCCCCTCTCTCTCCCCCCTTCTCTCTCCCTCCCTCTCTCTCCATCCCTTCTCCCCTCCTCCCCCTCTCTCTCTCTCCCCCTCTCTCTTCCCCCCTCTCTCCCCCCTTCTCTCTCCCCCCCTCTCTCTCCCCCCTCTCCTCTCCCCCCTCTCCCCTCCCTCTCTCTCTGCCTCTCACTCTTTCTGTCCTTGTCTCTCTCCCCCCTCTCTCTCCCCCCCCCCCCCCTCTCTCTCCCCCCCTCTCTCTCCCCACTCTCTCTCTCCCTCCTCTCTCTCCTCTCTCTCTCTCTCTCTCCCCCCTCTCTCTCCCCCCTCTCTCTCCCCCTCTCTCCCTCACTCCCCTCCCCCCCCCTCTCTCTCTCCCCCCCCTTCCCTCTCTCCCCCCCCTCTCTCCCCCCTTCCTCTCTTTCCCTCTCTCCCCCCTTCCTCTCTCCCCCCTTCCTCTCTCCCCCCTTCCTCTCTCCCCCCTTCCCTCTCTCCCCCCCTTCCTCTCTCCCCCCTTCCTCTCTCCCCCCCCTTCCTCTCTCCCCCCTCCTCCTCTCCTCCTCCCCCCCTTCTCTCTCTCTCCCTCTCTCTCTCTCTCCCCCCCCCCTCTCTCTCTCCTCTCTCTCTCTCTCTCCCCCTCCCTCTCTCTCCCATTCCCTCCCTCTCCTCCCTCTCTCTCCCCCCCTCCCTCTCTCCCCCCTTCTCTCTCTCTCTCTCCCTCCCTCTCCCTCCCTCTCTCTCCCCCCCTCTCTCTCTCTCCCCCCTCCCCCCCCTCTCTCCCCCCCCCCGCATTGCAGTTGGCCTCGGTGATCTCTGAGCTGGGAACAGCAGCCTGGACCTTCCCCGGGGCAGACACGTCCTGCGTACCATCGTCAACTCCAGCAGCATCCTGACAGGGGAGCAGCTGCACAGGTAACCCCCCCCCCCCCCCCCCCCCCCCCCCCCCGGCCGAGAGTCTCCCCCTGGCATCCATCCATCCCCACGCCCTGGCTGTGGGTGAATGAAACTTCACCGACACACGTGGCACGTCACGGTGAAGTTCTTTGTTCTGCATACCGTACACAAAGTAGGCAAAGAGTCGCCATGTATAAGGCCCAAACAATGTTAAACAGTGTTCAATGTGGTCCCAATGGTCGCTCTTCGTTCTTTCAATGCCCCCCGCCCCTGCCGGGACCCCTTTTTTCTCGCGCCACCCCCCCCCCCCCCCCCCCCCCCACCCCGATAACATCTTGGGCGGCTGCCTTCTCCCCTCTCCCAGCGGGCCCAAAGGTATTCAAGATTCAAGATTCAATTTAATTGTCATTTGGACCCCTTGAGGTCCAAACAAAATGCCGTTTCTGCAGCCATACATTACACACAAATAGACCCAAGACACAACATAATTTACATAAACATCCATCACATCGCTGTGATGGAAGGCAAAAAAAACATATCCCCACTGCACTCCCCCCCTCCCCCCCCCCCCCCCCCCCCCCCCCCCCCCATGTCAGAGTCACGGTCAAAGCCCCCGGCTGGCGATGGCGATTGTCCATTAAAGCCACGCCGGGTGGTGCGAGGTCGCACACCGGGTCTTGATAGAGCCCCCGGCGTGCGCTCGCAGAGTCCCGCGGCCATTCCAAGCCGCGCGGGGCGGTGATGTCAGGCCCCGCTCCAGGAGCTCTTCGACCCCGCAACTCGGGCGGGAGCAGCCGCCGTTGCGAGAGCCCTGAAAAGCGGTCTCCCTCCAGGGACCCGCGGGCTCCCGCTGCCGCCGTCCGCCAGACCCGCAGTTGCAGTATGGAAGTGTAATAACGCACACCTCCGGATTCAGTGGTAGTTTCTTCCCAGCTGTTATCAGGCAACTGAACCTTCCCACCACAACTAGAGAGCAGCGCTGAACTACTATCGACCTCTTTGGAGAGCCTGGGGCAGCGGTAGAGTTGCTGCCTCACAGCCCCGGAGACCTGGGTCCGATCCTGACTGCGGGTGCTGTCTGTACGGAGTTTGCACGTTCTCCCCGTGACCTGCGTGGGTTTTCTCCGGGATCTTCCGTTTCCTCACACACTCCAAAGACGTGCAGGTTTGTAGGTTAAGAAGGAACTGCAGATGCTGGAGAATCGAAGGTACACAAAAAAGCTGGAGAAACTCAGCGGGTGCAGCAGCATCTATGGAGCGAAGGAAATAGGCAACGTTTCGGGACGAAACGTTGCCTATTTCCTTCGCTCCATAGATGCTGCTGCACCCGCTGAGTTTCTCCAGCTTTTTTGTGTACCTCCGGTTTGTAGGTTGATTGGCCCTAAGTACGTACGATAGTGTTAGTGTGTACGTACGATAGTGTTAGTGTGCGGGGATGGCTGGTCAGCATAGACCTGGTGGGCCGAAGGGCCTGTTTCCGTGCTTTCTCGCGAAACTAAACCGGGGCGCCCGGAGAAAACCCACGTGGTCACGGGGAGAATGTACAATAGACAATAGGTGCAGGAGTAGGCCATTCGGCCCATCGAGCCAGCACCGCCATTCAATGTGATCATGGCTGATCATCCACAATCAGTACCCCGTTCCTGCCTTCTCCCCATATCCCCTGACTCCGCTATATTTAAGAGCCCTATCTAGCTCTCTCTTGAAAGCATCCAGAGAACCTGCCTCCACCGCCCTGGAGCAGAGAATTCCACAGACTCGCCACTCTCACCACCAACGACACACAGACAGCATCCGTAGTCGGGATCGGACCCGGGTCCCTGGCTGTAGCGAGGCAGCAACTCTACTGCCCAACCCACCCCGCAGAATTCCTCCAGCACTTTGCGTTCTGCTCATGATTCCAGAGTCTGCGGTTCCTCATGTCTCCATCCTTTCCCAGGCTCGGACGGTTGGTCTGCTTCTCTGGCCAGGAGGACCTCCGGCTGCTGCTCGCTGTCCAGCCACAGGCGATCGTGGTCTCCAGAGCACTCCTGAGCTGCATCAAGGATGGGACCATCGATACCAGCAGCACAGTGAGTATCCACCACAGAGCAGTGCGGAACCAGCCCACCTCTTTGATGCCCCTCGGACTATCCTTACTTGGACTTTGCTGGCTTTACCTTGCACTAAACGTTATTCCCTCATCATGTATCTGTACGCAGTAAATGCATTGATTGTAATCATGTACCTGTATTGTTTTTCTGCTGACTGGTTAGCAGGCAACAAAAGCTTTTCATTGTACCTCGATACCTGAGTGTCCCTTGGTGCTCGGCATTGCTCTGCACTGGCTGGGACAACGTTGATTTCTATAGTGTACTGTTTCTGTGTCTTTTTTCTTTTTCTCTTTTCTCTCTTTTTTTGATTTGTATGGACTTATTGCATTGATCTGTTCAATTAATTTAATCAATCTCTGTAAAGCACTTTGGTTCAGATACTGGTTTTGTTGAAAAGTGCTATATAAATAAATATTATTATTATTATTATTATTATCAAAGTTCCTCAAGTGCGTTCCCTGAAGATCTTCCCATAATACATATTCCGGGCGGCACGGTGGCTCAGCGGTAGAGTTGCTGCCTTAAGGGTATTACTAAGGATTTGAGTATAGGAGCAGGGAGGTTCTACTGCAGTTGTACAGGGTCTTGGTGAGACCACACCTGGAGTATTTCGTACAGTTTTGGTCTCCAAAGCTGAGGAAGGACATTATTGCCATAGAGGGAGTACAGAGAAGGTTCACCAGACTGATTCCTGGGATGTCAGGACTGTCTTATGAAGAAAGACTGGATAGACTTGGTTTATACTCTCTAGAATTTAGGAGATTGAGAGGGGATCTTATAGAAACTTACAAAATTCTTAAGGGGTTGGACAGGCTAGATGCAGGAAGATTGCTCCCGATGTTGGGGAAGTCCAGGACAAGGGGTCACAGCTTAAGGATAAGGGGGAAATCCTTTAAAACCGAGATGAGAAGAACTTTTTTCACACAGAGAGTGGTGAATCTCTGGAACTCTCTGCCGCAGAGGGTAGTTGAGGCCACAGTTCATTGGCTATATTTAAGAGGGAGTTAGATGTGGCCCTTGTGGCTAAGGGGATCAGAGGGTATGGAGAGAAGGCAGGTACGGGATACTGAGTTGGATGATCAGCCATGATCATATTGAATGGCGGTGCAGGCTCGAAGGGCTGAATGGCCTACTCCTGCACCTAATTTCTAAGGGCTGTCCCACTGTACGGGGTAATTCAAGAGTTCTCCCGAGTTTTTAAAAAATCACACTCATGGTAAGCACGTAGAATGTACGCAGCGGGTACGTCGGAGCTCGGGGACGTCTCTTAGCGGCTCGTAACGTTAACGGCAGGTACTCGGGGAAACGAGGTAACATGTTGAAAAATGTCCACGAGAGCCCCGAGTACCTACGAGCGGCCATTACAGTAATTCTCGAATCGGGGGAAACTCGGGAGAACTATTGAATTAGCTCGGACAGGACTGTTACAGCAAATACAGCGGTGGAGACCCGTGTTCAATCCCAACTTCAGGCGCTGTCTGCACGCAGTTTGTACGTTCTCCCCGTGACCTGCGTGGGTTTTCTCCAAGATCTTCGGTTTCCTCCCACACTCCAAAGACGTGCAGGTTTGTAGGTTAAATGGCCTGGTGTACATGTAAATTGTCCCTAGTGTGTGTGTGTGTGGGATAGTGTTAGTGTACGGGGATCGCTGGTCGGCGCAGACTCGGAGGGCCGAAGGGCCTGTTTCCATGCTATCTCTAAACTAAAGTCTACTCCGCCATTCAGTCATGGCTGATCTATCTCTCCCTCTTCTCCCCATAACCCCTGACATCTGTACTAATCAAGAATCTGCCTTAAAAATATCCATTGACTTGGCCTCCACAGCCCTCTGTGGCAATGAGTTCCACAGATTCACCACCCTATGATGCCTGTGGCTTGGTGGGTCTGCTGTGTGTGCTGCCCGTCACTGGTCTATGTTCTCCTTTGGTTTAGGCGGCTCACCTCTTGGCCATGCATCTCCGGGGACTCAACATCAGCAACCTTGCCCATCAGGATCTGGTGGCTGTTGGTGGGATCCTGCCCGTACTGGGAGCGTCGTTCCTGCAGAGCCTGTCCGCCCGGCAGCGGCTCGCTGTCCTGTCGGGGCTCGGCGCGGCGCCCGTCTCCGCTGCCCAGGTCAGTTCTCCCGCTCCGTCTGCCGTAGGGGGAGTCCAGGGATAGGAGCGTCGGGGTTTGCAGGGAGAGTCTGGGGGGAAGAATGGCCCCTGCTAGTCACCGGGTGGAGCAGATCAGGCCACTTGACAAGGCAAATGAATAGTCTGCTGGCTCACAAACTCCAGCCACCGAGTTCGAGTGCTGACTTGGTGGAGTTTGCACGTTCTCCATACGACCGCAAACATTCTCTCTTCTACGCTCGCAAATTAGGTCCCCACAGTGGGACAGCCCCTTAATGGGCGCGACAAAAGTTTACTGGCAGCAACAACACAGGCAAATAGACTCGGACAACACACAGAACAAATTATACATGAATTACACAAAATTCTAAAGGAGAGAAGACAAGGCAATAGTGGATAAACAAACGTTGTACAACATACACTCAGTTCATTCAAGGCAATAACCAGTTGGTAATGCAATCCTTACCCAATTATTTTTACTTTTTGCTAACTTTTTGTAGGCTGATCAACTTGTGACCGAAATGATCCAGGATATCAACGTAAGTCTCCGCCCACGTTCTCTGTTTTGGCTTTTGAATAGAGGAATTTGGTACAAGTGATGCCCTCATCGCTGTTGGAATTGGCGCTGAGCAGTGGAGTCACATATTCTTAATGGCCTTCATTGCCTCTCCAGTGCCAGGCTCGGTGCATCTCTGTTCAATGCAGGTGATATTTGATCTATCACAGAAGCTGTGCGTGTGTGTGAGGCGGGTAACCTTGCTGTAACTTTTGTTTTGGAAACTTCGACCCATGAATTCCAACAGTCTCATTCAAACTTGGAGTTGGTCCCATTGACATAATCTGGACTCCTTGATTATTAGAACTCCATTACTGTTCCATGACTCTATTATGGACAGACAATGCACAATAGGTGCAGGAGTAGGCCATTCTGCCCTTCGAGCCAGCACCGCCATTTAGTGTGATCATGGCTGATCGTCCCCAATCAGTACTCCGTTCCTGCCTTCTCCCCATATCCCCTGACTCTGCTATTTTTTAAGAGCCCTATCTAGCTCTCTCTTGAAAGCATCCAGAGAACCTGTCGCCACCGCCCTCTGAGGCAGAGAATTCCACAAACCTGATCGGAAACCTCTGGAGACTTTGCGCCCCACCCAAGGTTTCCGTGCGGTTCCCGGAGGTTGCAGGTGGTTGCCGGAGGTTGCAGGTAGTGGAAGCAGGTAGGGAGACTGACAAAAACCTCCGGGAACCGCACGGAAACCTTGGGTGGGGCACAAAGTCTCCAGAGGTTTCCGTTCAGGTTTCCTAAGTGGGACAGGGGCATTAGTGTGCAGGGATCGCTGGTTGGTGTGGACTCCGTGGGCCGAAGGGCCTGTTTCTGTGCTGTATCTCTAAACTAAAGTATTGATGCTGATCTGTGGATCTTGTTGGCTATTCCAGGTGACCGTGGATGTGATTTGCCACCTCGGGCATCTGCTCCCGGGGCTGGATGTGTCCACCCTGCGGCTCCTACCTCCGCTGGTCTTGGCCGGCGCCTGCTCGTGCTTCCGCCCGTTCCTGGCCCACCTCTCCTCCGCCCACAAGGCCGTCCTTCTGGAGGCTCTCCGGGTAAGACCGGCCTTGAGGGTCCACGCTCGTGGTCAAGGCCAACGCACGGCTTGCTGGCTAAGATGCAAAGTGTTGCCGCTGTCCTTCTCCTTCAATAGACATTTGGACAGATATATGGTGTATGGTTTAAGGCAGAGGTGGATGGATTCCTGACTAGTATGGGTGTCATGGGGTTACGGAGAGAAGGCAGGAGAATCGGGTTAAGGGCTTGTCCCACTTTCACGACCTAATTCACGACCTCTGCCGCGTTTGCCCTTGACGTACTCGCAGCGTGGTCGTCACGAGGTCGTAGCAGGTCGTGATGCTGGTCGTAGGTACTCGTGGCATCAAGTAGGTCGGGGCGTTTTTCTAGCCTGATGTAAAATGTCCACGAGTAAAAAAGGTCATGAATTAGCTCATGAATTAGGTCGTGAAAGTGGGACAGGCCCTTTGGGAGTGTGAGATAGATCAGCCATGCTTCAATGGCGGAGTAGACTTGATGGGCCGAATGGGCTAATTTTGCTCATATCACATGAACCTATGATTGTGGGGAGAAGACGGAAGACGGGAGAATGCGGTTGAGAGGGAAAGATAGATCAGCCATGATTGATTGAATGGCGGAGTAGACTCGATGGGCCGAATGGCCTAATTCTGCTTCTATGACATTGTTGCACTTCCACAGTTAATTCCCCGGGATGTATAAATGTGCTTTGGCTACAGGAGATGGTATGGTACGGCACTTTATGTGACACATGTAGCTAGGTACAGTGAAATACATTGTTGTATACAGTTCAGTGCTAGTGTCATTTTACATACAGGTAACTACAGTGGGACAAAAGAAAGGAGATAAAGGGATGGGGTGGGGGTGGGGGGGGGGTCTAATACTGTAGCATGGAAACCCGGCTTATGAATGACCAGTTTGGGGTTAAGAAGGTATTGAATTTTTGTTGTGTTATATTTTCTGTGTGAATTCTGTTTACAGGCCTGTTGTGCTGCTGCAAGTAAGAATTTCATTGTTCCGTTAATGTTACATATGACAATTAAACGCAAGTTTAATGCAGGCAGATGGGACTAGGTGAGAGTAAGTGTTCGGCACGGGCTGGAAGGGCCGAGATGGCCCGTTTCCGTGCTGTAATTGTCATATGTTATATAAGTGTGTGTCGATCTTATTCACGGTGGCGTTGAGACTTCGCCGGTCTTTGACCTGGGCATTAATTGTTGGTTCTTCTGCAGAGCGTGGAGAGTGACGGCAGGCGGCATTTCGCTCGTTTCGGCTGCCTGATTCCATTTGTCCCCTTGAAAGACCTCGCCTTTGATCCGGAGACCTTCCTGAGAAACCGCAGCCTCTTCGGGGATTGGAGCTGGTCCCTGCACCAGGTTGGTGAGCTGAGTGGTGGCACAGCGGTAGAATTACTTGCCTTACAGCACCTTACAGAGACCTGGGATCGATCCTGGCTACTGGTGCTGTCTGTATGGAGTTTGTACCTGTCTGCGACCTCGTGGGTTTTCTCCAGGTGCTCCCACACTCTAGAGACATACAGGTTTGTAGGCTAATTGGCTTCGGTAAAAATTGTAAATTTCTCCCAGTGTGTAGGATAGTGCTAGTCTACGGGAATCACTAGTCAACAGGGAGTTGTTGGGCCGAAGGGCCTGTTTCCGTGCTGCATCTCTAAACACTAAAACTAAGCACATTCCACCACAGTGCAGGGTTTCTGCTGTGGCCTCTTCTCTCTGCCAGCCTTTGTTCACTCTCCCGCTGAGTGAAGATAGACTTCAGTTTTGACAATACAATCTACTCCAGAAGACACAGTTTGCAGCATCAAAATCCCATTGGAAATTTGATGCAGGGCAAACTAGGGAGAGCTCTTGGAATGGACTCGTACCGTGGGACAGGGGTTTTAGGCAGCAACTCTACCGCTGCGCCACCTTCTTCAGACTGGAGAAGGGACTCGACCTAGAATATCACCAATCCATGTTCTCCAGAGATGCTGCCTGACCTGCTGTTACTTTGTCCTTTTGCACCACCTTTTGTATTGACCAGGTAGACACAAAATGCTGGAGTAACTTAGCAGGACAGGCAGCATCTCTGGAGGAAAGGACTGGAGAGATGCTGCCTGTCCCGCTGAGTTACTTCAGCATTTCTGGAGAAAAGGAATAGGCGCCGTTTTGGGTTGGGACCCTTTCTTCAACCCTTCTCCAGAGATGCTGACTGACCTACTGAGTTGCTCCAGCATTTTGGATCTCTCTTAAGCCAGCATCTGCAGTTTCTTCCTACATACCATACATCGGGGATGTGGCCTTATTGTGGGGCAATGGGATTGGCGTGGGTGGGCAAGATGGTTGGAGTGGATCTTTTTCTGTGCTGACCATCTCTGCAACATGACTCCCTCTCCTGGAGTCTTGAGATTGAGGGTGTAGGTGGAGAACGCTGGTCTAGAGCCGTGTATTACATTTACATGAGGAGTCAGGTTCGGTGAAAGTCCAGTATAACATTACATGGTTACTTTGTCATCAACCTGAACATCAAAAAAACGAAGGAGCTGATCATGGACTTTAGGAGGGCACATCATCCGAGGACGTACACTCCATTGAGTATAAATGGGGATCCTGTGGATAGGGTGAACTGTTTTAAATATCTGGGAGTCCACATCTCTGAGGATATGACATGGTCATCACACGCCTCAGCACTGGTGAGTAAGGCAAGGCAGCGTCTTTACCACCTCAGGCAATTGAGGAAATTCAGAGGATCCTACAGTGCTTCTACGCAGCGGCGGTGGAAAGCATCTTGTCCGGGAACATTACCATCTGGTTCGGGAATTGCTCTGCCAAGGACAAGAAGGCTCTGCAGAGAGTAGTGCGTTCGGCCGAACGCACTATGGGAACTTCACTCACCCCCCTGCAGGAACTATACAACAGGAGGTGCAACTCCAGAGCAAACAAAATCATGAGAGACCTCTTCCACCCCTGCAACGGTCTGTTCCAGCCGCTACGGTCAGGCAAACGCCTCCGTTGCCATGCGGTGAGAACGGAGAGGTTGAGAAGGAGTTTCTTCCCAGAGGCAATTCGGACTGTAAACGCCTTTCTCACCAGGGACTAACTCTACAGAACGTTTTTCCTTCTATTATTTATTATGTAAAAGAATATGTGTGTTATGATTGTGTTTATAATTTGTTTGGTTGTTTTGTTGTTTGTATTTTGCACAAAAGTCCGCGAGCATTGCCACTTTCATTTCACTGCACATCTCGTATGTGTATGTGACAAATAAACTTGACTTGACTTGACCTGACCTCTCTTTCTGTTTCAGGCACGGTTTATTTTCAAGAGGCTTCAGGGAGTGTCAAATGTAACAAACGATTCCTTTCTGTGAGTAGAAATACCTGAGTTCGATTTTAAAACGTTTGCCGTTTCCCAGACACTACCACCCCTCCTTCTCGTGGCCGACCATCGGTTCATGAGTGCCAAAACTCCTCAGCTGGCCCGCCGGCTGGGCTTTGTGTGCAGTCCAGCACCTGCCCAGCCACGGCCGAGTCGGTCAACGAATTGCCGTCGGGGTCCCATATTTGTCCCTTATTTGGGAGTGAGAGAGTTGGCGACCCTCACCATAAGGTGAGATGCGGGAATGATGAAAATCCTGCTTACAGCAGCCTCAGGAACATAAACTTGGACAACATGCAGAAACAGATTACACGAGTCCTACAAGAGAATTAAAATAACTGCAAAAAATCCATCATAATGCAAAATACCACGTGACAACAAGTCCACAATAGTGCTATATTTAAGAGGGAGTTAGATGTGGCTAAAGTGATCAGGGGGTATGGAGAGAAGGCAGGTGCAGGATACTGAGTTGGATGATCAGCCATGATCATATTGAATGGCGGTGCAGGCTCGAAGGGCCGAATGGCCTACTCCTGCACCTATTTTCTATGCTTCTAAGAGGCGGTCTGTAGTATTCAGTTGCAAGGGTAGGATTAGAGTTCACGAGTGCTCTAGGTGCAAAATTAGGCCATTCGGCCCATCATGCCGACACTGCCATTCGATCATGGCTGATCTATCTTTCCCCGTCTGAAGAGGGGCCTCGGCCCGAAACGTTGCCTATTTTCTTCGCTCCATAGACGCCGCTGCACCCGCTGAGTTTCTCCAGCATTTTGGTCTACATTCGATTCTCCAGCATCTGCACAGTTCCTTCTTAAACCCCCATTCTCCGGCCTTCCCCGCACAACCCCCCGAAGTCATTACTAATCACGCATCTGTCAGCCTCCACTGTAAAAATATCTGCTTGGTTCGAGGACCTGATGGTTGCAGGAAATGAGCTTTACCTGGTGTGTCTTGTCTGAGCTTCTGTACCTCTGGTAGCAGCAAGAAGGAGAAACGGCCCAGATGAGTGGGTGCCCTTGATGATAGATGCACCTTATGTACAGTCGATGCTTTGGATGGAGGGGAGGGCTGTGCTCATGATGGACAATAGACAATAGGTGCGGGAGTAGGCCATTTGGCCCTTCGAGCCAGCACCGCCATTCAATGTGATCACGGCTGATCATCCCCAATCAGTACCCCGTTCCTGCCTTCTCCCCATATCCCCTGACTCCGCTATTTTTAAGAGCCCCATCTAGCTCTCTTGAAAGCATCCAGAGAACCGGCCTCCACCGCCCTCTGAGGCAGAACATTCCACAAACTCACCACTCTCTGTGAGAAAAAGTGTTTCCTCGTCTCCGTTCTAAATGGCTTGCTCCTTATTCTTAAACTGTGTGTGGCCCCTGGTTCTGGACTCCCCCAACATCAGGAACATGTTTCCTGCCTCTAGCATGTCCAAGCCCTTAACAATCTTATATGTTTCAATGAGATACCCTCTCATCCTTCTAAACTCCAGAGTGTACAAGCCCAGCCGCTCCATTCTCTCAGCATACGACAGTCCCGCCATCCCGGGTATTAACCTTGTAAACCTACGCTGCACTCCCTCAATAGCAAGAATGGCCTTTCGATGGAGGGGAGGGGCTGTGCTTGTGATGGACTGGGCCGAGTTCACCACTCGTTGCAGCCTCTCGCGCCCCCGTGTCGCAATTGCCGTACCAGGCCATGATGCAACCAGTAAGAATTCTTTCTGCAGTGCACTCTCTCAGTTGAAGGTTTCATCAGACAGAGGACATCGTCAACAGTGCAGGTCTCTCCCAGTACTATGCAGGGGACATCGGTTTGGGGGAGGTGGGGATTGGGAACCTTCCGGTTCAGTTCAGTTTAGTTCGTTGTCACGTGGTACCGAGGTACAGGAAAATCTTTTGTTGTTGCCAGGGGAAAGACAATACACGATTACAATCGGGCCGTCCACAGTCTAGAAACATAGAAATTAGGTGCAGGAGTAGGCCATTCGGCCCTTCGAGCCTGCACCGCCATTCAATATGATCATGGCTGATCATCCAACTCAGTATCCCATACCTGCCTTCTCTCCATGCCCCCTGATCCCTTTAGCCACAAGGACCACATCTAACTCCCTCTTAAATATAGCCAATGAACTGGCCTCAACTACCCTCTGTGGCAGAGAGTTCCAGAGATTCACCACTCTCTGTGTGAAAAAAGTTCTTCTCATCTCAGTTTTAAAGGATTTCCCCCTTATTCTTAAGCTGTGACCCCTTGTCCTGGACTTCCCCAACATCGGGAGCAATCTTCCTGCATCTAGCCTGTCCAACCCCTTAAGAATTTTGTAAGTTTCTATAAGACCCCCTCTCAGTCTTCTAAATTCTAGAGAGTATAAACCAAGTCTATCCAGTCTTTCTTCATAAGACAGTCCTGACATCCCAGGAATCAGTCTGGTGAACTGTCTCTGCACTCCCTCTATGGCAATAATGTCCTTCCTCATATTTGGAGACCAAAACTGTACGCAATACTCCAGGTGTGGTCTCACCAAGACCCTGTACAACTGCAGTAGAACCTCTCTGCTCCTATACTCAAATCCTTTTGCAATGAAAGCTAACATACCATTCGCTACAAAGGAGTTCAGATTTAAAAGAGAGGAGCGATTATAATGCGTGATTGCAGATTCACGCCCGTGATTAGCGCTTGTCGCTTGCGTTGGCCGCCATCTTGGAGGTGTAGGGGTACCAGCTCAGGGGGTAGAGAGGGTGACCCACGGAACAGCCTCTCATCGCCCCCTTCTGGTCTGAAGGCCAAACTTGCATTTTCGTTGCTGCGTTGGCTTTGCCTCGCGCCCGCCATCGATGGGGGGTCTCTAAGCCGGCTCTGCTTTCCTTTCCGCCCCCCAGGTCTCTGGGGAACGTGGCCAGAGGTGCAGACTGCGACACCGTCCGGCAGCAGACCAGCGAGTCGGAGTTCCTGGCGAGGGTCAGGTTCCTCAGCGGCCTGCACGGTGGAATCGGGCAGCCTCTGGTATGTGGCAGCGGGCTCGCGGTTCAGTGGCTCTGGCCACCACACGGTGGCGCTGTGGTAGAGTTACAACGTTAGAGACCCCGGGTTAGAAACATAGAAAATAGATGCAGGATGAGGCCATTCGGCCCTTCGAGCCAGTACCGCCATTCAATGTGATCATGGCTGATCGTCCCCAATCAATAACCCGTGCCTGCCTTCTCCCCACATCCCTTGACTCCACTAGCCCCTAGAGCTCTATCTAACTCTCTCTTAAATCCACTCCACTGCCCTCTGTGGCAGGGAATTCCACAAATTCACAACTTCTATGCCGACTGCAGGTGCTTGTGTGTACTGTTCAGTCAGAGATGGAAATGTTTCATCTCAAAGAATGTTAATACATTTTAAAATGTGTACCTTGCTGTCGGTGTGGAGTTTGCACGTTCTCCCTGTGACCACGTGGGTTTCCTCCAGGTGCTCCAGTTTCCTCCCACGTCCCAAATACCTGCAGGCTAATTGTCCTCTGTAAACTGCCTCTAGTGTACAGGGAATGGATGTGGAAGTGGGACTTGTGTGACCAGGTGGTCAGCATGGACTCTGTGGGCTGAAGGGCCTGTGTCTCTAGCATCTAAAATGCTGTGTCCCTGAAATCTAAACGTGACCCCTATCCTCTCCAGCCCACAGCCGGGAGTGCCTGCTTTTTCTAACAACCACCGAACCCCTCCGCTCTAAACCCAGCTCCACCCTTCATCTCTTGCAGCGTAAGTGCATCGTCAAGGAGCTCAGCGGGAGGCCTGGAACCTTCCGGAAGGACATCCTGCAAATGGGCCCGGAGGTGGTGGCTGACTTACCGTGAGTTCTGCCTGATTTGTCTTCTCCTCCCATTGGTGTTGTGGAGGCTGCAGGTTCCAGGTTAATGATAGGGTTAAGACACTGTGTGGCTGTACAGCGCAGTGTGAAACTGCAGCATGACTAAGGGTTGGATCGCTGTACAACACAGCAACCTTTCGGCCAGCGGTTCCCAACCTTTTTCGTCCCGTTTACCCCTGGCAACTTTAATATGAACAACTAATGATGAACAGATACCGGTATACCTGAACCAAACACAGTCCAGTCGATGAGAAATAAATATGTACAGATCCAGAATCAACAAATATACCCCCTGAGTAGGCAGAATGTACCCCCTGGGGGCGAAATTTACCCCAGGTTGGGAACCCTGCAGCCATTCTCTGCCACACATCAATATTCCCGATAGCTCTTCAGAGTGGCGAATCTCTGGAACTCTCTGCCACAGAGGGTAGTTGAGGCCACAGTTCATTGGCTATATTTAAGAGGGAGTTAGATGTGGCCCTTGTGGCCAAGGGGATCAGGGGGTATGGAGAGAAGGCAGGTACGGGATACTGAGTTGGGTGATCAGCCATGATCATATTGAATGGCGGTGCAGGCTCGAAGGGCCGAATGGCCTACTCCGGCACCTATTTTCTATGTTTCTAAGTCTACAGACGGTCTCGATCCAAAATGTCACCCATTCCTTCTCTCCAGAGATGCTCCCAGTCCCGCTGAGTTACTCCGGCTTGTTGTGTCTGCCTTTTGGACAGGTGACATTTTGGGTTGGAACCCTTCTTCAAACTAATGGAGGACAGATGATGTTTCAGGTCGGGACCCTGCTTGTGTCTTGTGGTTGAACGAAAGGCAATGATTTAATTGTATGAGGTTTCCGCTTTAGTTTTGCGGCGTTCCCACATTGCCCGCCCTGTATTCCCCATCTAGGGAAGGGACATAGTGCTGGAGTAACTCAACGGGTCAGGCAGCATTATTACGGGAGAACATGGAGGACAAATCAAAATAGGACGTTCATGGTAAATGGTAGGGAATTGAAGAATACAGTTGAACAGAGGGATCTGGGTATAACCGTGCATAGTTCCTTGAAGGTGGAATCTCATATAGATAGGGTGGTAAAGAAAGCTTTTGGTATGCTAGCCTTTATAAATCAGAGCATTGAGTATAGAAGCTGGGATGTAATGTTAAAATTGTACAAGGCATTGGTGAGACCATATCTGGAGTATGGTGTACAATTTTGGTCGCCCAATTATAGGAAGGATGTCAACAAAATAGAGAGAGTACAGAGGAGATTTACTAGAATGTTGCCTGGGTTTCAACAACTAAGTTA